>NC_048232.1:85274103-85286078 GCF_002007445.2 Ailuropoda melanoleuca
TTTATTTATTTATTTGGCAGAGATAGAGACGGCCAGCGAGAGAGGGAACACAAGCAGGGGGAGTGGGAGAGGAAGAAGCAGGCTCATACCGGAGGAACCTGATGTGGGGCTCGATCCCACAACGCCCTGAGCTGAAGGCAGACGCTTAACCGCTCTGCCACCCAGGCGCCCCCCTCAGCATTTTACAAGCATTGCTTCCTGCGGTCCCCCTGGAGAGGAGGAAAAGACCACGCCCAAGGGAGGGTTTGGAGCCTAAGCCCAGGAATGGGGCCGGGGAGGGGGCGGGGGCTGGAGTAAAGAGAGTAAATGGCAGAGCCAGGAACAGAAACCAGGTCCCCCCAACCCAGGCCTGTGCTGGTTCCACATCACCACCTGGGGAATAATCACAAGGATGGTGTAGCAATGCTGGAAAATGCTTAAACTAAAATGGTCAAAGGGAAAGCCAGACACAAAATGGTGGGGACCGTATGATTCTGCTACCTATGGATAGGAACTGAGAGAGACCACAAAGAAATAGAGTGGTTTTTCACTTTCCAAACTGTTTGGAAAGTAGCATTATGTTTGCAATAGAGAATTGTGGCTAGAGGTTTCTCCCCCCTGTCCCCTTCCTCCTGTGCACACATGCTCACACATATCCCCCTTCACACCAAGCACTGGTGAGGCTGAAAGGGGTTCCTGCAGACTGGACACCACAGGGAGGCGGCGAGCCTGGCACTGCCCAGCAACAAGACACCCCCTGAGCATTTCTAACCTCCTAGCCCCAGAGGTCACTTCCTAGCCACGTGACCCAGGCAGCGCTCCAGCATCTACACATTGGCTCCTTTCTTGTCTCTCTTTCCTTCTTAGTGTTAACAGGATTTTTGTCCCCTTAGTGCCTGTGGTTCTTGGTCACGCCGCTTTGAAGAATGAAGAGGTAGACCAAAGAGTGGTGGGCAGCAAAGCAAAGTTTACTGAGTGATAGTATAAAGCTCCTGGAGTGGGAGGAGGGCCTCAGAGGGTTGCCCCCAGAGTTTCTAAGTTTAGGGATTTTATGTGCTCTTTTGCGGAACTATCTTAAGCAATCAGGGTATGCTGAGTCGTGCCAATCAGGGCTTTGGTCACGTATCTGTCCACCTATTAGGTTAATGTCTATGCACTGATGGTCTTTTTTGGCTGACATCTGGGGGCTTAGGTCTTAACTGCCCCTTGCCTGTAATATTGACAAATGCTTTGTGGTTCATTGTCTTATTTTAGGATGTTTTGAAGAAGTCAGTTCTGCAAGGGCTGCAAAGCAGAATGTTAGTGCGGTCCTGTCTAAGCTACAGACAGAATGTTAGTGCTGTTTTATTTTAACTGTCCTGACTACATATTTTCTTGCTGGGGACCCTGACCCTGACTACCTAACTTTCCAATTAACTCCTAACATTAGAGCAAAACCAAAATTCCTCTCATTTTCTTGCACCTAGAAATTTGACACTGTTGCTGAACCTTTTGAATCTTGCCTTCCATCCCAACAGCTTATCAGGGTATTCTTCCAAAGAGAATTCCCCTTTGCCAGCTATGACCATCCCAGCTTTGATCCCCACAAACAGTTCACAATATTGTGTCCAGCCTCCTTCAATCATATTCAAACTGTCCTGGAGCCCAAACCTGCCTCTTTCCCTTCCCCCACTGAGGGGCCTTGGGCAAGTCATTGCAGCAACCCGCACCTCTGTGTCCTGGTCTGTGACATGAGGGTGATCACAGAGCCCATCTCATAGAGTTGTGTTCAGGGGTAAGTGGGACAAAAAAAGTGAAAGTGTGGAGAACAACTCTGGGCATGCATATATGAGTGCTCAGTATCTGAGCGGTTAACGTGTGGTCATGCTTTGTCAACCGCCATTTTGTGCCCTCCTCCCCACAAAATGTGCCCATTACCTGGGTCTGGGACCAAGGCTGACTCAGCCAGTCCTTTATTAGCCATTTCCCACTAAGCAGTCTGGATAAACACTCCACCCAAGTCAACACATATTTTCGTTGAGATCAAAATATTCTCCAAACAACAACAACAACAACAACAACAACAACAATAAAAAAAAACCCACAAAAAACAAAAACAAAACAAAACCTCCCAGATATAGTTGTATTGCTGGTAAAATAGTCTTTCTTACACAGTGATACATGTTCCTTGTTCAAGAAAAAAATGTCAAAATCTGTGGGACACTTGGGTGGCTCAGTTAGTTAAGCATCTGCTTTTGGCTCAGGTCATGATCCCAGGCTCCTGGGATCCAGTCCCAAGTTGGGCTCCTTGCTCAGCGGGGAGCCTGCTTCTCCCTCTCTCTCTCATTTGTCAAGAGAGAGAGCACTAGCAGGGGGAGCTGCAGGCAGAGGGAGAAGGAGAAGCAGGCTCCCCACTGAGCAGGGAGCCCTCTGTGGGACTCGATCCCAGGACCCTGGGATCATGACCCGAGCTGAAGGCAAACACTTAACCAACTGAACCATCCAGGAACCCAATAAATCTTAAAAAATAAAATAAAATCAAAATCTGCTACAGACATTCACTCTATAAATAACTCCAGTGTTTAGAATGTGCAGGGCAGGGGGGAAGTTGGCAGTTCAGGGAGGGATGGACCTGGGTCCTGCTTCTGTTCCTGAGAAGACCCAGCAAAGACACAGATTCTAGAAGAGACCTCCCCATCAAGGGATAGCAGTGATCCTTGAGAACCAGAAACCCTCCAGTGGGAATGAAGCCTCCATTCATTCCAAAGTGAATGGAAATGAGGAGAGCAAAGGCCCAGAGGCAAGAAATCCTGCTCTCCAGGAAGAGAGGAGGGTTCCACTTGGTCAGAGCCTTGCAAGCCTGAGGGGAAATAAGGTGGGGAAAGCAGCTGACCTGTGAATAGCTATGGGTGTTGGCAAGTTACTTTGCCGTTCCAGGTCTCTGTTTTCCCAACTATAAAACGGGGACGATCATAGAATCAAGTGCTTAGGGGAATCTCAAGGATTCGTGAGCTCATACCTGCTCGGAGGACAGATCCTGGCACGGTCGGCAGTTGTTGAGTGTGTCCAAGGACCCCTCGCCACACACACACACACACACACACACACACACACATTTTGTAAGAGTGCCTCAGGATAGATTCAAGTTTTAAAAATGTTTAACTGTGATCAAATAAGCCAGATGCAAGAACCCATATTCTGCATCAACCATCAACATTTTAGAGACAGCAAAGCGTTAACTCTTGCTACTGGAGGAACACATTTCTGGATATACCTCAGAATGAAGCTCTTCCCTGCCAAGTTGTAGAAAGATCTGGATTCCTTGCAAATGTGTCGTTGATTAGGAGGCAATTATCCCGGCCTTTCTTGCTTCACTTTGTTTCATTCCATTCTGGCCTGTGCACACCTGCTCACGTGACATTGTACCGTCAAGCCCACAGCTGTACTTCCGAGGGCCACATTCAACTCAACGCTGCTGGGTAGGACACTCAGGCCTGGGACCAGCTCCCACCCAAAGCCAGCAGGATGTGGTCACATCAACGACGTTGGACAGCATTTCCCACCATGGGCATCTCCAAGACAGCCTGCATCAGGAGCACCCCATTTTCCACAAGGTCCTCAACTGGTTCTTATGCCTCATTCGGTTTGAAAGCACTATTCCTAAAGGATTCTTCATACTTTTGCTAAGTGCCGAGGCTCCTGGTGAGGGTCAGGGTTACAGTGTTGCCATTTGTACCAAAGTAGAACAAGTGGCAACAAGGAAACCGATACATGAAAGTGAACGTTTTGAAACTTTGAAGGAAGGACTTAATGCCCAGACTTTATGTGATACATCGTGTAAAGTATTTCCTACCCTCTGATGAACGTATCGACTCACTCCCACACCCCGTCTTTGAGTTCCTGCCATTCAGGAGAATGAGAAGGTCCTGGATGCCAACAGTGATTCCATTCTGAATCCAGGTATCATCTTTCCCTTAGCGGGCTACTGGATTAGCTCAATCGAAGGGCATCCTGCAATTGTAGAACAAAATCTTGTTTTATTTTGTTTTACAATGTTACCATATGCACCGACGTCTGTGATTCCAGATTTCCTTGATACAAAATAAAATTGCATACCAAAGCTAATTTTTTTAAAACATTACAGCGGTCTCAAAATGTGCATTCATTAAAAAAAAAAAAAGTGACTTTGCCCTTATTGATTCCCTTTATAACAGAGGAATGTTATAAACTTGAACTTAAAAAAGAAGTTGTATGCCATAATTACATTATAAAATAAATGTACACCCATCAAACGCTGCTATCGATCACATGTAAGACTTCATGGAGAGTGCCACAGATAAAGCACAAAGAACTTGAAGACAGTGGGGAGCCATTAAGGGCTGCTCCTGGCCCCCAGACCAGCTGTTGCCAAAGGACCTGCGTCTGTGTGTCTGAGCCTGACATGTTCAGTCGCCATCTGTGAAATACTGGACGGGGTGGGGTGGGGGGACTGCCTCAGGGGCAGCCACACCTCACCTGGGGTGGGTGGGCCACTTCCTGGTGGAATGATGCCATATATGGCCCATAATGCCACCGTCATGACAGCAGTACAAGAAGCAGGCGGTGGAGGTCAGGCTCCCATGGACACCACCATTCTGGTTAATATTTACCCAGGTCCCCGTCACTTCATGGTGTCAGAAGAAAGGAGGAGGAGAGGCTTAAGGGACATGGGCTGTTTAATCTTTAGCTAAAAAGATTCTTTTCCCCCAGCAATTAGGAAAGCCTAGGACTCAGTCACAGGNAGTACAAGAAGCAGGCGGTGGAGGTCAGGCTCCCATGGACACCACCATTCTGGTTAATATTTACCCAGGTCCCCGTCACTTCATGGTGTCAGAAGAAAGGAGGAGGAGAGGCTTAAGGGACATGGGCTGTTTAATCTTTAGCTAAAAAGATTCTTTTCCCCCAGCAATTAGGAAAGCCTAGGACTCAGTCACAGGCTCAGAGGTTCCTCATTCTTTTCATTTTATTTTGCTTTGCTTTTGTTTGAAGAGACTTCCATTTTTTTTTTTAGCGTTTGGGCAAGTCACCTCACTTCTCAGCCTCAATGTCCCCATCTGGTCAGGGGAGCGATGGCTCACCCCTCCCTAACAGGATGGCCATTGAGGAATTAAATGCAGTAATAGGGGCGCCTGGGTGGTGCAGTCATTAAGCGTCTGCCTTCAGCTTAGTACGTGATCCCGGTGTTCTGGGATCAAGCCCCACATCAGGCTCCTTTGCTAGGAGCCCGCTTCTTCCTCTCCCACTCCCCCTGCTTGTGTTCCCTCTCTCGTTGGCTGTCTCTCTCTGTCAAATAAATAAATAAAATCTTTTTTAAAAAATTAAAAAATAAATGCAGTAATAGATGAAAAATCCTTCCCACGTTGCCCAGGACACAGTAGGCACCAGTTCAATGGATGCTTGTATTGGCTCATGCCATTGTGCACCTGCTTGCCATATTCGCCTCCTGGTTTGTGAAGGGGAGAGTGGAGCAGGTGAGGAGCCTGGCAGGCCCCAACAGGCATGCGTGCTCCTTCTCCCTCTCCCTCACTCCCTGGCCCAAGAGCAGCAGAGCCAAAGGGCACTGCTCCGGAGAGTAGACATTGTCCAGGGGAGGTGGCCTCGCTCTCAGGTTATCACCCACGGAGGTATGCGGGCACCTTCTCACTCTCACAGGCCGCCCCACCCTGCTGCCTGCATTCCCACTCCCACGGCCCTCTGCTCCTCCCAGGCTTCATTCCTGCCTCCTGCCTCCGCCTCGTCTCCCTGTCTCCCCTTCTCCCTCCCTGGGACTGTCCAACCCAGTCTGAGAACAACCTATCAGAACTCACTCTCCAATCTAAACAGCCCCACTGGGGTTGGAAAGGCGGGGGAGGCCAAGACCCTCCAAATCAAGTTCAAGCAATTCTTCAGCCTGGTGGACCGCCCATGCCAGCCACGTTCTCTTCTCTTTGGGTCTGGGCAGCAGTTAAGAGATCCAAGCCAGAGGCTGCCAGGGTGGGTGCAAATGGTTTTGAATCAACTGAACCAGGGCTGTGAAGGTCATGTGGCAAAGCCTCAGGAGTGTGTGTGACTAAGGAATAGTCCTTTTCTTTTCCAGGTGCATGAATGATGGGCGATAGATCAGAATAAGTGGCCAGCAGGTTAACAGGCATGGGGGTGAGGAGTTCACATTAGCAGTATGGGGCAGGCAGTGGGGCAGGGAAGAGATTGGCAGGAAGAGGCTGAGGAGAGCATTTGGGACCAGAGAGTATTAAAGCCAGGAGACCCCAGAGGACGACCAGGTGAGACCTACCCTCCTTCTAAGGTGAGAAAGCAGAGGCCCAGGGAAATCAGGTGAGTTGCCCAGGTTTTCCAGTCATCAGCGCCAGGGGTCCTTCTCAAACTTGGGGCTCCTGGTTCCTTCTCCAACACTCTTTCCCCACGCCAACACTATTTCTCCCTTTAACACAGAAGACACATAATACCAAGGACCAAGCGAGGCATGAATGAAAAGTACACATTCCCCACTTTTGAGCACCTCCTGCTGGATGGGGGACCAGAGGAGGCAGGCTGTGAGCAAGGTTCCAGAGGGGTCCAAGGAAATATCTGGGGGTCCTGGGCAGCTCCTGAGAAAAGCAGAGTTTGAGCAGATCCTTGAAGATGATAAGCAGGCCTTGAGAGGACACGTTTCAGGGGCAGGTAATGCGGGCAGTGGGAGTGAGGGGCTGTTGGCCCGAGGTCGAGTGCAGGCAGATTCCTAAACTCTGTGGGCAAACAACCTTCCTTACAATTTAAGACCAAGGTCAGGGGTGGCTGGCCAGGGCTGTGTCTAGCACCGTGCCAAGCGCACCCTCCCGGTAGCCATGTTCTGGGCATCTGGGGCCTGGCCGCTCCTGGGAGGAGCTCCTGGCCGAGGCCCCCTCCACCGTCCCTCCGGTAGGCTCCGAACACGCCCTTCCTGTTGTGACAACTCTGTTTTCTGTGCAACTGGTTCCAGCCTGTGGCCGGAGTTTCAGATTCCGGCACGTGTGCTCATTGAGGCTGACCAGAGTATCACGTGGGCACCAGGGAGAGCCTGTCTGCCCGCCAAGCCAGCCTGGGTTAATTACAGGTCACAGCATTCCTGCTGTGTGTCCACAGTGGCACCCAGAGCCAGGCTCTCCCCAGGACCAGGTCTTGGGAGAGAACCACCACTCCCTCATTCATGGGTGGGTCAGCCTACAATGAGCATCTACAGGGGCAGATCTTGGCCTGGGCACCCAGGGAGGGTCCCAGGGCTTCAGGTGGCCCTGGATTCTCCCAGCCCCCAATGATAATCACGGCTGCCACCCAAATGACCCCTCTCCATGGTGACAGGCCCCATGAGGGTGCTTTATATATAGCAACTCACAACAATCCCACTTTGCACTTGGGGAAATGGAGGTTCGAGAGGTTAAGTGACTTGTCCAAGGTCACGCAGTTCTTGTGTGGTGCTCAAATTGTGCGGTTCCCACTCCCCCAGACCATGTGAAGTCTCCCAGAAGAGAGGACACAGGGAAAGCAGGGGCTGTGTCTCTCGTCTGGGAGCCTGCCTGAGCACTGGCCTTGGAGCCCTGCCAGACGTCTTGCTCTGTGGTGCTCTCTCCAACTTCCTTGCATTGGCTCCTGCTGACTATTCCTCACTGGCTGACGGCTAATGTGCCTTCCCAGACAAACNCCGGAGTTTCAGATTCCGGCACGTGTGCTCATTGAGGCTGACCAGAGTATCACGTGGGCACCAGGGAGAGCCTGTCTGCCCGCCAAGCCAGCCTGGGTTAATTACAGGTCACAGCATTCCTGCTGTGTGTCCACAGTGGCACCCAGAGCCAGGCTCTCCCCAGGACCAGGTCTTGGGAGAGAACCACCACTCCCTCATTCATGGGTGGGTCAGCCTACAATGAGCATCTACAGGGGCAGATCTTGGCCTGGGCACCCAGGGAGGGTCCCAGGGCTTCAGGTGGCCCTGGATTCTCCCAGCCCCCAATGATAATCACGGCTGCCACCCAAATGACCCCTCTCCATGGTGACAGGCCCCATGAGGGTGCTTTATATATAGCAACTCACAACAATCCCACTTTGCACTTGGGGAAATGGAGGTTCGAGAGGTTAAGTGACTTGTCCAAGGTCACGCAGTTCTTGTGTGGTGCTCAAATTGTGCGGTTCCCACTCCCCCAGACCATGTGAAGTCTCCCAGAAGAGAGGACACAGGGAAAGCAGGGGCTGTGTCTCTCGTCTGGGAGCCTGCCTGAGCACTGGCCTTGGAGCCCTGCCAGACGTCTTGCTCTGTGGTGCTCTCTCCAACNGCTGCTCGCCTTCCCATCCTTGCCCTAAAATGGCACTTCCCCCTTTTCCAGAAACACCAGGTCAAAATTGTAGGCCACCTCTGAACGCTGGGACAGGGCAGCACGCACCTTTAGCTGAGGGGATTCCTAGAGGCTCAGAGGGAGAAAAGCCCCACAAGCCACCTGTTCCAGAATTCTCCGTGTTGTATCCTGTCTACCACACCCTGGGGAGTAGTACACTCCCTGGGACAGGCGGCTCCCTACCTCATAAGATGGACCATTCCAGACTAGGCAGTGCTAACAGAAAGGCCCTCCCTAAGCCAATCCAACATCTACCTCCTCATTCCTTCTGCCCTCTGAGACACCCCCAGGACATATCCCATTACCTATGACTCCTCTTCACCTGACAGCTCTTCAAAGACTTCGTGTTACCCTTACATCTTCTCTTCTTAAGAGTACATTTCCTCAGATTTTAAACCATTCCTCAGACGCGGCCTGGTCTTGCTCGGCTTGTCAGTGCCCCCAACGCCTACTGCTCTAACGCTGCCCCAAAATGCTTCACCAAGTGACCATCGAGGACACGCAGGACAGAATGTCACCCTGATCTCAAGTTCTGCCTCCTCTCAGCCTGGGGATGGATGGCAAAGGCCTGGGCAGGAGGAGCCACACGGGGGGGCGAGGGCCGTCCCAAGTAAGCCGACACCTGAGTCTACTCCGGCCAGTCATCCAATTGTCATTTATCCAGTGCCTGCTATTGCCAGGCCAGGCCCTGCTGAAGGCTGGGGTGGCCCTTGCTGATGGCTTTGTGCGGGAGAAAGTAAAAAAGCAAGTAAACACCTGATCAAGATAATTCCAGACAGTGAGCAGCGCTTTGAAGCAAACAGAAGACTCATCAGGAAAGGACGGTCAGGAAAGCTTCTCTAAGAGGAAAGGGCCAGGCTGCCCGAAACGGTGAGATGCAGCCAGTCCGCAATGAACAAGGGGAAGAGAATTCCAGGTAGAGGGGACTGCCAGTGCAAAGGCCCTGAGGCACTCAGAGGCCACTGTGGCTCCAGCAAAATGAGCAGGCGCAGAAGGGAGAGGGTGGTGGGAGACAAGGCCAGAGAGGGGAGGAGCTCGAGTTTATTCTAAGTTCCAGGAGCAGTTCCTTTGGAGGGCATTAGGCCTCAGATACGATCTGACTTATGCTTTACATTTTAAGAGGAGAGACCAGTGTAGACAGGAGCTGTCAGTAAAGGCTTCATGGAGGAGTCAATGGAACCTTCCACCACAGAATTAAAGGTAAGTCACCATCTCCTACCAGCAGTGACAAACGCATCCCTTTCATATGGTTTCTCTCAAGAAGACCTACGCATGCTCCGTAAGCCCGGGAAAAGATGCTCCACGTCATGAGTCATCAGGGAAATGCAAATCAGAGCCACAGGGAGATGCCACTTCACATCCACCCAAGACGGCTGCCATTAAAAAGACAGACAGTCGGAGCTGGAGAGGATGTGGCGAAAGTGGAACCACACACACCGCCGGTGGGATTGCAAAATGACACCAACCTGCATTGCCAAATAGTTTGACAGCTTCTTAAAAAGTTATTTACCTGTGACCTGCGATTCTCCTCGCCGTCCACCCGTGAGAAAGGAAGACGTGGCTCCATGTAAAGACCGTGCACGAATGCGCAGAGCTCAGGAGTGACCACAACTCACATGCCCGCATTAGCGGCGTGGCGGGTCAACACACCGTGGCGTCTCCACCCGCGCGGTAGGGCGAAGGCACGAGGGGCCGGCACGTGCCGTAACCTCAGAAACATGATGCCAAGTGAAAGGACGCAGGTGCGAAAACACACACAGGGTAAGATCTACACGAACGTCCAGAAACGACCAATCTGTAGACCCAGAAAGTAGGTGCGTGGTGGTCAGCGGCTGGGGGTGGGAACGGGGAGTCATGGCCAACAGGTGCGAGGGATCTGGGTGGGGGACAGAGATGTTCTAAAAAAACTGGCCTGTGGTGACGGTTGCACAACTCTGTACGTTTGCTAAAATCACTGAGTTGTACACTTGAAAAGAGTGTTGATGGTACGCACATTACACCTCAGTACAACTGTTCGATGAGGCGCCTTCTCCGCCAGCACTGGCTGGATTTGATGCTCCATGATGGCAGGGACGGGCCCATCATTCTTAGCAGTGTCCCAGCCCCTGGAGCAGCTAGGCGCACAGGCAGCGTCCAGTAAGTCTGGTGCGATGCATGAACGAAGCCATTGAAATGATAACCTTTAGTTGGGTGTGCAGCCCCGTGGACGCTCCCTCTCTCTTCTCTCCCTCATCTCCCTAGTTGAAAAACTGTCTACACGGCTGATCCACTTCCTCGTGGGTCTCCCTGCCATGCTGCAACCCTGTACTCCCAGGTTGTGAAGTCCCAGGGCACCCCCAGGTTTCAGCTCTGTGACCTCACGAGCGCTCACCCCTGGCCTCTGCGAGATGCTGCACCCTGCCTGTTCCTATGGGCTAGCCTGGGATGGCTGACCTCTGCCTTCAGGCCACCTGCTGGGGTAGACTTCCCCTCTCTCTGCTGATGACCCTCAGTTCTGTGTCACAGTCCAGCCTCAGCCCCTCAACTGCCAACAGGACAGCCCACGGGTGTGTCCCCAGGACTCCTCAAGTTCGACGTCTCTAAGCCCAAAGGTCCCCCTTCCCCTGAACCCTGCTCCCCTGCAGAGCCCCTGCCATGAAAGAACCTTCCAGAAACGTGGGCATCCTCCCTGACACCTCTCTCCCACTTCCTTACTCATCCCCCACACCAAGTCCTGTCGACCCTACTTCTAAGCATCTCTGCTCTCTCCAGGCTACCACCGTCCATTGTCTAGGTGACAATTCTCCTATCTGTTCTCCTAGCTGTAACCAGAGTGACCTTCTTACGGTTTAGGCCGCTATTGGTTGTAGGCACCGGGAGCCACGCTTAGATAGCTCAGGCTAACAGCACAGAGAGGAAGGAGACTGCAGGTGTTTCGTGCAAAGGAAGGAAGAATTGAACAGTTGGTACTGGGGAAAGAAAGTAACCGGGCAGCCCCCAGACCTTTGAAGCTCAATGGTCTTTCTCTCAAGGGGCCTCCACCTCAGCAACTCAGCCTCGAAGTCTCTCTGCTCGATTCAATGGGGCCAGCTTGGGTGAGGGGCCCACTTGGAGCCTCAGAGCTCTTTCCAGACCCCAGAGAAATCACCCAGGCCTAGCAGCCAGCCCTTCCAAAGCCCAGCGCGGCTCACAGGGCTCCCCTAATCCTGGGCATTGGTCCAGACACAACCCGGAGAGCTGGCTTCTCTCACGCGCAGCTCCCCCAGGCCCTTCGCGGCACCTCCCTGAGCAGATTCAGGGCCCACCCTCTGGGTCACAGCACTTCTGGCCAGCCCCAGCGCCCAGCGCGGATCAAACAGCAACTGCCCCTCCAATGCAGGGGTGGCTCGGTGGAAAAGCGGGAAACTCCGCTCGCTGGGGAGACGTTTCTGTCTCGGACACCCGTGGACGAACAAGAGTTTGCCTCTAAGTCAGCTTTCCTATGGATTTACTTTCATTCTCATTCTTAAAGCTCTGATTTTTTTTTAAAGTTTTTTTTTTTAAAGATTTTATTTATTTATTCGACAGAGATAGAGACAGCCAGCGAGAGAGGGAACACAAGCAGGGGGAGAGGAAGAAGCAGGCTCCTAGCGGAGGAGCCTGATGTGGGGCTCGATCCCA
>NC_048232.1:85288119-85340605 GCF_002007445.2 Ailuropoda melanoleuca
GACATGGGCTGTTTAATCTTTAGCTAAAAAGATTCTTTTCCCCCAGCAATTAGGAAAGCCTAGGACTCAGTCACAGGCTCAGAGGTTCCTCATTCTTTTCATTTTATTTTGCTTTGCTTTTGTTTGAAGAGACTTCATTTTTTTTTTTAGCGTTTGGGCAAGTCACCTCACTTCTCAGCCTCAATGTCCCCATCTGGTCAGGGGAGCGATGGCTCACCCCTCCCTAACAGGATGGCCATTGAGGAATTAAATGCAGTAATAGGGGCGCCTGGGTGGTGCAGTCATTAAGCGTCTGCCTTCAGCTTAGGACGTGATCCCGGTGTTCTGGGATCGAGCCCCACATCAGGCTCCTTTGCTAGGAGCCCGCTTCTTCCTCTCCCACTCCCCCTGCTTGTGTTCCCTCTCTCGTTGGCTGTCTCTCTCTGTCAAATAAATAAATAAAATCTTTTTTAAAAAATTAAAAAATAAATGCAGTAATAGATGAAAAATCCTTCCCACGTTGCCCAGCACACAGTAGGCACCAGTTCAATGGATGCTTGTATTGGCTCATGCCATTGTGCACCTGCTTGCCATATTCGCCTCCTGGTTTGTGAAGGGGAGAGTGGAGCAGGTGAGGAGCCTGGCAGGCCCCAACAGGCATGCGTGCTCCTTCTCCCTCCCTCACTCCCTGGCCCAAGAGCAGCAGAGCCAAAGGGCACTGCTCCGGAGAGTAGACATTGTCCAGGGGAGGTGGCCTCGCTCTCAGGTTATCACCCACGGAGGTATGCGGGCACCTTCTCACTCTCACAGGCCGCCCCACCCTGCTGCCTGCATTCCCACTCCCACGGCCCTCTGCTCCTCCCAGGCTTCATTCCTGCCTCCTGCCTCCGCCTCGTCTCCCTGTCTCCCCTTCTCCCTCCCTGGGACTGTCCAACCCAGTCTGAGAACAACCTATCAGAACTCACTCTCCAATCTAAACAGCCCCACTGGGGTTGGAAAGGCGGGGGAGGCCAAGACCCTCCAAATCAAGTTCAAGCAATTCTTCAGCCTGGTGGACCGCCCATGCCAGCCACGTTCTCTTCTCTTTGGGTCTGGGCAGCAGTTGAGAGATCCAAGCCAGAGGCTGCCAGGGTGGGTGCAAATGGTTTTGAATCAACTGAACCAGGGCTGTGAAGGTCATGTGGCAAAGCCTCAGGAGTGTGTGTGACTAAGGAATATTCCTTTTCTTTTCCAGGTGCATGAATGATGGGCGATAGATCAGAATAAGTGGCCAGCAGGTTAACAGGCATGGGGGTGATGAGTTCACATTAGCAGTATGGGGCAGGCAGTGGGGCAGGGAAGAGATCGGCAGGAAGAGGCTGAGGAGAGCATTTGGGACCAGAGAGTATTAAAGCCAGGAGACCCCAGAGGACGACCAGGTGAGACCTACCCTCCTTCTAAGGTGAGAAAGCAGAGGCCCAGGGAAATCAGGTGAGTTGCCCAGGTTTTCCAGTCATCAGCGCCAGGGGTCCTTCTCAAACTTGGGGCTCCTGGTTCCTTCTCCAACACTCTTTCCCCACGCCAACACTATTTCTCCCTTTAACACAGAAGACACATAATACCAAGGACCAAGCGAGGCATGAATGAAAAGTACACATTCCCCACTTTTGAGCACCTCCTGCTGGATGGGGGACCAGAGGAGGCAGGCTGTGAGCAAGGTTCCAGAGGGGTCCAAGGAAATATCTGGGGGTCCTGGGCAGCTCCTGAGAAAAGCAGAGTTTGAGCAGATCCTTGAAGATGATAAGCAGGCCTTGAGAGGACACGTTTCAGGGGCAGGTAATGCGGGCAGTGGGAGTGAGGGGCTGTTGGCCCGAGGTCGAGTGCAGGCAGATTCCTAAACTCTGTGGGCAAACAACCTTCCTTACAATTTAAGACCAAGGTCAGGGGTGGCTGGCCAGGGCTGTGTCTAGCACCGTGCCAAGCGCACCCTCCCGGTAGCCATGTTCTGGGCATCTGGGGCCTGGCCGCTCCTGGGAGGAGCTCCTGGCCGAGGCCCCCTCCACCGTCCCTCTGGTAGGCTCCGAACACGCCCTTCCTGTTGTGACAACTCTGTTTTCTGTGCAACTGGTTCCAGTCTGTGGCCGGAGTTTCAGATTCCGGCACGTGTGCTCATTGAGGCTGACCAGAGCATCACGTGGGCACCAGGGAGAGCCTGTCTGCCCGCCAAGCCAGCCTGGGTTAATTACAGGTCACAGCATTCCTGCTGTGTGTCCACAGTGGCACCCAGAGCCAGGCTCTCCCCAGGACCAGGTCTTGGGAGAGAACCACCACTCCCTCATTCATGGGTGGGTCAGCCTACAATGAGCATCTACAGGGGCAGATCTTGGCCTGGGCACCCAGGGAGGGTCCCAGGGCTTCAGGTGGCCCTGGATTCTCCCAGCCCCCAATGATAATCACGGCTGCCACCCAAATGACCCCTCTCCATGGTGACAGGCCCCATGAGGGTGCTTTATATATAGCAACTCACAACAATCCCACTTTGCACTTGGGGAAATGGAGGTTCGAGAGGTTAAGTGACTTGTCCAAGGTCACGCAGTTCTTGTGTGGTGCTCAAATTGTGCGGTTCCCACTCCCCCAGACCATGTGAAGTCTCCCAGAAGAGAGGACACAGGGAAAGCAGGGGCTGTGTCTCTCGTCTGGGAGCCTGCCTGAGCACTGGCCTTGGAGCCCTGCCAGACGTCTTGCTCTGTGGTGCTCTCTCCAACTTCCTTGCATTGGCTTCTGCTGACTATTCCTCACTGGCTGACGGCTAACGTGCCTTCCCAGACAAATACCGCTCCTCCTTGGAGGCCCTCCTCTGGACTGAGCTGTGGTCCTGGGGCAAGACGGTGTGGGGCCCGGGGACACAGATGGCTGGGAAGCGGGATGCCTGGAGGTTCACCTGTATTTGGAGACGGGAAAGCCCCTTTAGGCCAAGTGACAGGCCAAGCCTTGTGCCGGCAGGAGCTAAGGCTCCAAAGATCCTTTTGAGCTGAGGGGATTCCCTGGTGGCCGTTGGTTGAAATTTTCCATTTGTCCTCCTGTTTCCTTTCTTTCTCAAAGCTTTTCTGTTTGGGCTCCCTTGCCTCGAGGCATGAGACACAGCACCCTCCTGGCCGGAAGTGAGTGTTGTGTCACCAGGACACACCCCTCAGCTTTTGTGGCTGTGACTCAGCCTTCACCGTGCCCAGCGCTCTGCCAGCCCCGAGTTCACCCTCCCTTGGCACCCGTCCACATCCTGGCCCCACCAGCCAGGGTGCTCTTCCCCAAAGCCAGTGGGTGGCATCTGGAAACTGCCAGCCCAGGGGACAGACGGTGGGAATGGAGGAGGGGGACCCAGCCGCAAAGACATGTGATCATGGCCCCTGAGGAGAGCAGGAGAGCAACCGCCTGGCTGGTGGGGATGACTGTCACCCTCACATCACCACGCACCCTGAGCAAACAAGGAAGCGGACGCCGAGAGGCGAAGTTGCTGAGAGCGCACGGCAAGTGAGTAGGCAGGGATTCTCCCAGGGACTCGGATTCCAGAGCCAGGCTTTGAAGTCGGGTCTACTGAGCACCCACTAAGTGCTGGACACTCTCGTGGACACGGTGGTGGGCTCTGGGGATGCTGCGATGAATGAGATGAGCCCCCGCCCTCTCGGGGCAGGCCTGCGATGGGGGAGAGGAATAGTCCACAAATCAGCCAGCCAGCGGAAAATTTACTCTCGGGGTCTTGGAGTATGGCCCGTCCTCTCCCTGCTGACCAGCACCCAGGCTGGCACATGCACGCTGCTCGCCTTCCCATCCTTGCCCTAAAATGGCACTTCCCCCTTTTCCAGAAACACCAGGTCAAAATTGTAGGCCACCTCTGAACGCTGGGACAGGGCAGCACGCACCTTTAGCTGAGGGGATTCCTAGAGGCTCAGAGGGAGAAAAGCCCCACAAGCCACCTGTTCCAGAATTCTCCGTGTCGTATCCTGTCTACCACACCCTGGGGAGTAGTACACTCCCTGGGACAGGAGGCTCCCTACCTCATAAGATGGACCATTCCAGACTAGGCAGTGCTAACAGAAAGGCCCTCCCTAAGCCAATCCAACATCTACCTACTCATTTCTTNCATAAGATGGACCATTCCAGACTAGGCAGTGCTAACAGAAAGGCCCTCCCTAAGCCAATCCAACATCTACCTCCTCATTCCNTACCTACTCATTTCTTCTGCCCTCTGAGACACCCCCAGGACATATCCCATTACCTATGACTCCTCTTCACCTGACAGCTCTTCAAAGACTTCGTGTTACCCTTACATCTTCTCTTCTTAAGAGTACATTTCCTCAGATTTTAAACCATTCCTCAGACGCGGCCTGGTCTTGCTCGGCTTGTCAGTGCCCCCAACGCCTACTGCTCTAACGCTGCCCCAAAATGCTTCACCAAGTGACCATCGAGGACACGCAGGACAGAATGTCACCCTGATCTCAAGTTCTGCCTCCTCTCAGCCTGGGGATGGATGGCAAAGGCCTGGGCAGGAGGAGCCACACGGGGGGGCGAGGGCCGTCCCAAGTAAGCCGACACCTGAGTCTACTCCGGCCAGTCATCCAATTGTCATTTATCCAGTGCCTGCTATTGCCAGGCCAGGCCCTGCTGAAGGCTGGGGTGGCCCTTGCTGATGGCTTTGTGCGGGAGAAAGTAAAAAAGCAAGTAAACACCTGATCAAGATAATTCCAGACAGTGAGCAGCGCTTTGAAGCAAACAGAAGACTCATCAGGAAAGGACGGTCAGGAAAGCTTCTCTAAGAGGAAAGGGCCAGGCTGCCCGAAACGGTGAGATGCAGCCAGTCCGCAATGAACAAGGGGAAGAGAATTCCAGGTAGAGGGGACTGCCAGTGCAAAGGGCCTGAGGCACTCAGAGGCCACTGTGGCTCCAGCAAAATGAGCAGGCGCAGAAGGGAGAGGGTGGTGGGAGACGAGGCCAGAGAGGCGAGGAGCTCGAGTTTATTCTAAGTTCCAGGAGCAGTTCCTTTGGAGGGCATTAGGCCTCAGATACGATCTGACTTATGCTTTACATTTTAAGAGGAGAGACCAGTGTAGACAGGAGCTGTCAGTAAAGGCTTCATGGAGGAGTCAATGGAACCTTCCACCACAGAATTAAAGGTAAGTCACCATCTCCTACCAGCAGTGACAAACGCATCCCTTTCATATGGTTTCTCTCAAGAAGACCTACGCATGCTCCGTAAGCCCGGGAAAAGATGCTCCACGTCATGAGTCATCAGGGAAATGCAAATCAGAGCCACAGGGAGATGCCACTTCACATCCACCCAAGACGGCTGCCATTAAAAAGACAGACAGTCGGAGCTGGAGAGGATGTGGCGAAAGTGGAACCACACACACCGCCGGTGGGATTGCAAAATGACACCAACCTGCATTGCCAAATAGTTTGACAGCTTCTTAAAAAGTTATTTACCTGTGACCTGCGATTCTCCTCGCCGTCCACCCGTGAGAAAGGAAGACGTGGCTCCATGTAAAGACCGTGCACGAATGCGCAGAGCTCAGGAGTGACCACAACTCACATGCCCGCATTAGCGGCGTGGCGGGTCAACACACCGTGGCGTCTCCACCCGCGCGGTAGGGCGAAGGCACGAGGGGCCGGCACGTGCCGTAACCTCAGAAACATGATGCCAAGTGAAAGGACGCAGGTGCGAAAACACACACAGGGTAAGATCTACACGAACGTCCAGAAACGACCAATCTGTAGACCCAGAAAGTAGGTGCGTGGTGGTCAGCGGCTGGGGGTGGGAACGGGGAGTCATGGCCAACAGGTGCGAGGGATCTGGGTGGGGGACAGAGATGTTCTAAAAAAACTGGCCTGTGGTGACGGTTGCACAACTCTGTACATTTGCTAAAATCACTGAGTTGTACACTTGAAAAGAGTGTTGATGGTACGCACATTACACCTCAGTACAACTGTTCGATGAGGCGCCTTCTCCGCCAGCACTGGCTGGATTTGATGCTCCATGATGGCAGGGACGGGCCCATCATTCTTAGCAGTGTCCCAGCCCCTGGAGCAGCTAGGCGCACAGGCAGCGTCCAGTAAGTCTGGTGCGATGCATGAACGAAGCCATTGAAATGATAACCTTTAGTTGGGTGTGCAGCCCCGTGGACGCTCCCTCTCTCTTCTCTCCCTCATCTCCCTAGTTGAAAAACTGTCTACACGGCTGATCCACTTCCTCGTGGGTCTCCCTGCCATGCTGCAACCCTGTACTCCCAGGTTGTGAAGTCCCAGGGCACCCCCAGGTTTCAGCTCTGTGACCTCACGAGCGCTCACCCCTGGCCTCTGCGAGATGCTGCACCCTGCCTGTTCCTATGGGCTAGCCTGGGATGGCTGACCTCTGCCTTCAGGCCACCTGCTGGGGTAGACTTCCCCTCTCTCTGCTGATGACCCTCAGTTCTGTGTCACAGTCCAGCCTCAGCCCCTCAACTGCCAACAGGACAGCCCACGGGTGTGTCCCCAGGACTCCTCAAGTTCGACGTCTCTAAGCCCAAAGGTCCCCCTTCCCCTGAGCCCTGCTCCCCTGCAGAGCCCCTGCCAGGAAAGAACCTTCCAGAAATGTGGGCATCCTCCCTGACACCTCTCTCCCACTTCCTTACTCATCCCCCACACCAAGTCCTGTCGACCCTACTTCTAAGCATCTCTGCTCTCTCCAGGCTACCACCGTCCATTGTTTAGGTGACAATTCTCCTATCTGTTCTCCTAGCTGTAACCAGAGTGACCTTCTTACGGTTTAGGCCGCTATTGGTTGTAGGCACCGGGAGCCACGCTTAGATAGCTCAGGCTAACAGCACAGAGAGGAAGGAGACTGCAGGTGTTTCGTGCAAAGGAAGGAAGAATTGAACAGTTGGTACTGGGGAAAGAAAGTAACCGGGCAGCCCCCAGACCTTTGAAGCTCAATGGTCTTTCTCTCAAGGGGCCTCCACCTCAGCAACTCAGCCTCGAAGTCTCTCTGCTCGATTCAATGGGGCCAGCTTGGGTGAGGGGCCCACTTGGAGCCTCAGAGCTCTTTCCAGACCCCAGAGAAATCACCCAGGCCTAGCAGCCAGCCCTTCCAAAGCCCAGCGCGGCTCACAGGGCTCCCCTAATCCTGGGCATTGGTCCAGACACAACCCGGAGAGCTGGCTTCTCTCACGCGCAGCTCCCCCAGGCCCTTCGCGGCACCTCCCTGAGCAGATTCAGGGCCCACCCTCTGGGTCACAGCACTTCTGGCCAGCCCCAGCGCCCAGCGCGGATCAAACAGCAACTGCCCCTCCAATGCAGGGGTGGCTCGGTGGAAAAGCGGGAAACTCCGCTCGCTGGGGAGACGTTTCTGTCTCGGACACCCGTGGACGAACAAGAGTTTGCCTCTAAGTCAGCTTTCCTATGGATTTACTTTCATTCTCATTCTTAAAGCTCTGATTTTTTTTTAAAGATTTTATTTATTTATTCGACAGAGATAGAGACAGCCAGCGAGAGAGGGAACACAAGCAGGGGGAGAGGAAGAAGCAGGCTCCTAGCGGAGGAGCCTGATGTGGGGCTCGATCCCATAATGCCGGGATCACGCCCTGAGCCGAAGGCAGACGCTTAACCACTGTGCCACCCAGGCGCCCCTTAAAGCTCTGATTTTTTANCCATAATGCCGGGATCACGCCCTGAGCCGAAGGCAGACGCTTAACCACTGTGCCACCCAGGCGCCCCTTAAAGCTCTGATTTTTTAAAAAAAAGATTTATTTATTTGAGAGAGAGAGCACAAGCAAGGAGAGCAGCAGGCAGATGGAGAGGGAGAAGCAGGCTTCCCACTGAGCAAGGAGCCCAATGTAGGACTGATCCCAGGACACTGGGATCATGACCTGAGCCTAAGGCAGACACTTTGCCAACTGAGCCACCCAGGCACCCCCTGAAAGCTCTGATTTTGTTTTAACTAGTCCAGGACTCAGAAAGCAGTGACCTTCTCACTATTCCCTGCACAGAACTGTGACACGGAAGCAGTGTTATCTCCTGGCCACGCATACCAGGACCTCACTGAACATCTCCTGGAAAGTACAGTTGACTCTGAACAATGCAGGGGTTTGGGGGTGCAGACAACCCCCCTCCTGCCATGCAGTTGAAAATTCATCTATAACGGGACCCACTCAGTTTGAACCCGCATTGTTCAAGGGCCAGCTGTACTTGAGTTAACTTGATTTTGTAATGTTTCTTAACGCTTACTTTCAAGGCTCAAACCCCTTTCACACATACGCCCCCTGCTGGGCAACTGCGAATTGCTCCAAGCTCTGATGCTCTCCGTCCCAGGTAAGCAGAAGCCACTCCCTCCACACCCCCCACCCTCCCACCTGCCCACCGTCAGTGCCCAGCCTGCGTTCACATCAACTCCTCACTGCTGTGCTTCCCTCCAGCCTCTTCCCACCTCAATCATACTTCAAACCATCCCCCAGACACACATCTCAAGAACACTAATCTTGTCGCTCCTGAAAAACATTCAATGGCTCCCTAGTGCCTATGGAACTGATCCAAATTCTTTAGCCTGGCATCCAACATCCTTCATAATATGGCCCCAAACCATCTTTCGGAAATTACCCCTCGCTATTCCCCCTCTTTCCATGCAGTTTCCACTCATTCTTTAAGATACAGCTCAAGCTGCTCCTCCTCCAGGAAGCCATCCCAGATCACCAATGTTGGAGCATGCGTTGACCATGCCACTTCTCTAGCACTGAGCCTATGCTAGCTTTTTCACTGCTCACATGCCTTGTCTTTACAAGAACCAGCCTGTGAATTCCTTAAGGGCAGCCACTGATTCTTAAAACAAAAGATGTAGTAAACATGTTAACTACTAGTGATTTGGCAATTTCACAGCCATTCCCTTCCCTTCCTCCTAATGGCCACGTGACGTAGGCGGGCACAGTTATGAGCTCCACCTGGCAGACGAGGAAACCAAGCTCAGAGAAGCTAAGGGACTTCCTCACAGTCACACAGCGAGCAAGCAGAAGGGCCTGGAGAAAGCTGGTTCTTCTGCAGCCAGATGCTGTCCTTGTTCTGTTACCCCCTGCAGTCTCCCTACGAGCTTCCCACATCCCACCCTTACTTATGGAGAGTGATAGCCAGCATCTTTTGTTTCAGTCCCTGAATACTGTCCCACTGCCATAGTGACCTGGTGTTCCTTTGTCAAAACAGCCTCCAGAGCAGAGGGCACCCTGGGCTGGAAAGAGCTGGAAGTCACATTTGCCAGGTCCCAATGGAGCCCCTGCCCTTCATCAGCTGTGTAACCTTGGGAAGCTCCCCCACCCCCAGTGAGGGACTGGGCAGTGTCCTGTGGCTCTCCAATTAGGGGCTGGGATATTTATTATTATTATTATTATTATTATCATTATTATTATTATTATTATTATTATTTTTAGTAGGCCTTAAGGCTTTGTGAGGAAACCACCTGTGAGCTAAGTAACTACTCGGCTACATCCCCCCACAGTAAGGGGGGGGCGTGGAGTTCCTGCACAGAGGAGCCCGAGGCCAGAGAGCCCCTCACCTGTTGTTCCCTCACCACTCACCACCTGCAGCACCGGCTGGGAGAAAAATGGGTTTACCTGCTCTCCAAGATTAAACAGGGCCTCTGCCGACCTTGGGGAAGAAGCCAATCTTAACACTTAGCCACATCGAAATGAATGAAATCCGCCATATGAAAGCCTTATGCATTCTCTATAAACTCGTGTTCTCCCCAAGACTGGAGGGGCGATTGCCCAGGGCCTAGAGGGAGAGCCCCCACGGCAGCGGGGGGCGCTCAGTAAGAGGGTTAGAAAGAACTTACGGGGTATTGGGTGAGTGTTGGGGGGTATGGGGATCCTGAGGAGGAAGGGCTCTGCTCCGGACTGGACACTGTCAGGAAGGGGCATCTCAATAACCCTCGTCCAGGGGCACCTGGCTGGCTCAGTCAGTACAGCATGCAACTCTTGATCTTGGGGTCGTGAGTTCAGGCCCCACATTGGGCATACAGCTTACTTAAAATAATAGTAATAACCCCTAGTCCACAGGGTCTAAAGCCAGCTAGAGCTGGGACTGAGGAAGCCAGGCCGGGGAGATTTGGTCATTCCGTGGCCTGAACGACATTCACGCTGTCATCTGTGCTCAGTGATGACCGAGAGGTCTTGTCTTTCTCTCGATTATCAGTCAGAGTGGCCTTGTCTGGTGTTGATATTCTGTGCTGTCATTTAGGTTCCATGTGAGGACACCAAGCTGTGAGGGCTGGGCCCACCCCTGGCTGCCAGGGCCACTTTCTGCTCCTCGGGGACAGTGTCAGAGGACAGAAGTCCTCTGCTCTCTCCAGCTGGAACAGTTCCTGGTGCCCACATTTTAAGATGTCTTCTCACCACTGGCTGTCTGTCTGTGGACCACCCAGGCCAGCAGGGTCTAAGGCCGGGACAGAACATGAATGAGGCAGCCACAGGGCTCTGCTCTGGGAGGGGGGGCGGGGGGGCGCACCTGGAACTCAGTGCCTGTCCAGCTCGCTGTTCCATCCGGAAGGGGAATCAGGCCCAGGTGTGAGCTGAGGCGACCGGGGCCTGCCCAGAGTCCTCAGCCACAGCAGGAGAGACCCCCAGCAGGAGAGAGCCCCCACGGTTCCCTCTCCCCAGGAGGCATCCAGGTACCAGCACCTGACCCTTCAGGTGTGCTCTTGGGAGAAGCAGCTCCGGGGGAGGGGTGGGGAGATTGGCTGGAGGCAGTGGACGGGGCATGAGCGGGGGCAGAGGTGACACTGGGGACCATACAGGAGACAAAAATCACGAAGACTCAGTTCCTACCTGGAAAGGAAGTGGGGGGGAAGCACTGAGAACGGCCCTGAATCACCCACCAGAGACACAAAGACACCAGCGGCATTCGGACTTGCACAGGCCGCAGGCATCGTGGGGCCATTACTGCCACATAGGCCGGGAGCCGCCCCCCGACCCGTAGCAATCACATTCACACATAGTGATCACATTACCTTTTTGGTAATTACCAGAAAACTCTGGCTTCCTCCGAAGCGTCTAACTTGGCAGGACACTCAGGTTAGAGCTAAGCTGAGAACCGGGTCTGCTCAGGGCTGGGCCCGGGGCCACGAGGCAAGGAAGTGGACGCCTAGGAGAGAGGAGGCAGGACGCATGACCCTTCTCCAAGGACACACTCCAGATGACACCCGCGCCGCGAGCCTTCATTGTGAGGCTGGGTGGGCTGCAGCGGCAAACCTGACAGAGAACGAGGTGTGTCACCGGTCCCCAAGTGGGCCAGGTCCCCGGACCTCTCTCTTCTCTTATCCCCTATTGGTTTTCTAGGGCTGTTGTAACAAATTCCCACAAATCTGGTGGCCTGAAACAACAGAAACTTATTCTCTCACAATTCTGGGGGCCTGGGTTCCGAAATCAAGGTATAATCAGGGTAGGTTTCTGCTGAGGGAGGATTCTGGGGGACAGTCTGTTCTTGCCTCTCTTCCAGTTTTTGGTGGCCGCCGGCTTGCCCGGCGCTCCGTGGCTAGTGGCTGCATCACCCATCTCTGCCTCCGTCTTCACATGGCCTTCTCTCTGTGTCTGTGTCCTCTCTCCCAGTAAGGACACCAGTCATTAGACTTAAGGTCCACTCTAAACCCAAGACGATTTCATCCTGAGATCCTTAACTCATTACACCTACAAAGACCTACCTCCAAACAAGGTCATATTCTGAGGTTCTGGGTCGGCATGAATTTTGGAGGGGCACTATCCAACCCACCGCCCCCGCCGAGAAGTCTCATCATTGATGTCCCTTGAGGCTGAGGTTCTAAAAGGACCTCCCCGCAGAAGTAGACCCCGGGACCAGATTCGAAGCCCCACGTGAGTCCCGGGGGCTACTCAGTGGGTGTCAGGTGCTCCAAGGAAGCAGCGGCTGCCACCCCCAGGGCCACCATCCCGGCCAAGGCTCCGGCATCCCAGTGCAGACGGCCACGAGGGCCCCACTGGCCCCTGCCACCATAGGTCTGTGGGGCACGCCTGGTCCCCTTGCCCAAGAGGCTGCTGCCAGTGGTGGTGAGTGAGGCCCGCTACGCCTCTGCTATGGCTATGCGGCCACCGGGGCCATCTGCCCGGCCACCTCTGAGGCCCCGTCCAAGCCACAGCTTCCTCACCCCTGAACCCTGGAAGGAGGCTGTGCTCAGGAGTTCGCTGTCTCTGAAGATCCACCCAAGGACCCGGAACGAGAACGTGGGCTCCGACTGGAGCGACCGGACAGCATGTTCACAGGAGAAAAATCAAGGGAGCTGAACTTGAAAATGAAAAAGAAAACCAAAACTGTGGACAAGTGGCAGGGAGAGGAAGCCTGTGGCTCCCTACAGGGGACACGGAGGCCCCCCAGGTTCTACTTCCGCTCAAGGAGCACCAGCCACGGGGGCAGTGAGCAGGAGATGGACCGCTTTGCATGCTCCCACGCACAAAAGTATGGAAATGCTATTTTTTTTTTATTTGACAGAGATAGAGACAGCCAGCGAGAGAGGGAACACAAGCAGGGGGAGAGGGAGAGGAAGAAGCAGGCTCATAAGAGGAGCCTGATGCGGGGCTCGATCCCAGAACGCCGGGATCACGCCCTGAGCCGAAGGCAGACGCTTAACCGCTGCGCCACCCAGGCGCCCCTGGAAATGCTATTTTTAACTTAAAAGTATATGAGATACAATATGGTTTAGGCCAGGATAAATCAGAAGACATAATACATCATCTTCCCAAATGAGAAACAGGAAACAAAATTGGCCGATGCTCCTGTTGCCCCACAAAGGATCCTGAAATGTCCACAGGGCACCCTGCTTGGGCACAGCACCTGTGAAATGACATAGCGGCCGCCCTGTGGGTGCCTGGTCACCGAGCAGGACCAGGTGCTGAGCAGAACCAGATGCTGGGCCCAAAGACAGGCTGGCCAGGGTCCCCACAGCAGAACGTCAGCTGCTGCCCTGACCCACGGGGGGCTGACAGCCTGAAGCTGGGGAGGCCAAGGGCCGGGTGGCAGGGAGGAAGCACCACCGCTGGCTGGCTCGGAGAGGCAGCAGAGCTGGAACGGTACTCGGAGGAAGATGGATGGGCCGGGGGTGGGGGGGAGTCAGGTGAGTTTGGGGCTGGTGTACAGAGCGTGTAAGGAGGGTCTCCTGAATCCTCCCAAGGACAAGAGGCTTTATCCATTGGGGAGGGCACTGAACCGCACATTGGGGATAAATGGCCACAAGTCAAAAAAACACCCTGCTGGCCTGTGGCTGAAGCCTGACTGGGTGGGAGGGGGCTCGGCAGGGGTCCGGGGGGAGGCCCAGGGGAAGAAGGAGGCTGAGTGAGGAGGCTGTCACCAGTCTTAAGGACCGTGGGGTGGGGAGGGGAGACATTTAGGAAGACACTTTGGTTCCCGGCTTGAGCACCCACCAAGGAATACTGGGGGAGCAGCCCCTTTGGGAAGCAGGCAAATGACAAACGTGCTCTGGAAAAAATCAAACAAATCAAACGAAAAATGAACCATTGTGAAAATGACCCTCAGACTTTGGGAACCCGCCCTTCCAGCCAGCAAAAGGGGAAAAAATAATGGGAGCTGATAAGAAAAGCAGAAAGTGGCAGCCTGGATGATTCCAAACAGGGACCACTGCTGGACCCAGTTGATGAACAGCGTTTGTAATCCACGAATTTCCGTGGCCTGCTTCGGACATCGCACACTTCCCGCCTATGTGTGTTCTGGAAGTGTTCAGAGGAAACATCTGCCCCAGAACATGACATCACTAATGTAACAGTCAATATTTGACAGAAATCTATTTAGCAGACACTCGCTCTCCCCTAGCAACCCGCTCGTCGGCAAACAACTTCACCCCTGACGTGACAGCGTTGACCTTCGTGCTCAGACTGAGGTCAACGTTCCCAGCCAGGGACTCCACCCTGCTCCCAGATACGCGAACAAAACGAAAACAACATGACTGAGAAGCTGGGTTGCAGGACGTAGTGAGTGGAAGAGCCGTGCTCAGGAGCCAGGGGTGGAGGCCATCTGCCACGTGGATTACGCCCTTTCCTGGGTCAGGCCACGCAGTCGGAGCCATAGCGCGAGCGGGGCAGGCCGGACTCGGGGCTGTGGCCCTGGTGATTTCTGAAGCAGATATAATGAGTCCCCTTTTATACACCAGGAAGCCGAGGTCCAAAGATCCACTGGACAGCCTTGGGACAAACTAATAAATGGCGGAGCCAGGCCTCCAGCCCAGGTCTGATTCAAACTCAAAGCCACACCCTCCATCAACGTTAGACCTCGAATCAAGGGCTGCACAAAAGGCACACACAACTCAGGTCACGAAGGTGGCCCGATCTCAGGCTTAGAGTGAACGCTGCGGACAAACCCCCTCAAACTGCGATCATCTGGATGCTGGCTGAGTACCATTCCCGTTGTAGCTCTCTCACTTTCTACCCTACCGCGTAAAAGGTCCTTTTCCCCAACTGGCACTGAAACGTCCTTAAACACGAGGGAGCACACAGAAGCCCACGACAGGACATACAAACCTGACATGGGTTCACACACGGGTACAAGAATGACTTCTGTCTGCTACGTCCTTGGCACACCCCCAAGAGCACAAAATCCTATCGCTAACGTCGTAACAGCAAACAGGTACGGGGGGGTCTTCTTGTTTTTTGGTTTTTTGTTTCTTCAGATGGAGAGTTTTTTGGGGTTTTTTTTTTTAAAGATTTTATTTACTTATTTGTCAAAGAGAGAGAGAGTGCATGAGCGAGCACAAGCAGGGGGGAGCGGCAGGCAGAGGGAGACGCAGGCTCCCCACTGAGCAGGGACCAAATGCAGGGCTTGATCCCAGGACCCCAGGATCATGACCTGAGCCAAAGGCAGACGCTTCACTGACCCCGGGTTTCCCGTACTTCTCTCCAGGTCACTCAGTGTCCAGGCCGGCTTCACGTCAGCGCACCACCCCAGGAGCTGGTCCCGGCCGCTGGCTGCCCACGACGCTTACCTCTGGTCTGCGGCAAACCCAGATGCTGACGTCAGAGAAGCCACACAGCGGGGACCGTCTGGGCTCATCTGACAGGCTCACCTACAAAACTGAAGTGACAGAACCTGGTCTCTGCTAACAGCACCGAGACGAAGGCCTCTGTCAGGATAAATTACTGACACACATTTCCAGTGGCCGGTCTTCCTCAGAATCATAGTCTAGTCAAAGGGAACGACACGAAAAGAGCTGTCGGGTTAAATACCTTGCTTTCTCACAGCAGCATGATTCTGTAAGATATTCAGGTTTCGTTCTTAAGTCAGCACAATACTCTTAAAACGTGAACACCTCGTAATAAACTACATTACACCCTGGACTGTGACTCTCTGAGGAAAGAGCTAGTTTCATACATTCGTGAATCAGTTCTTCCAGCCCTGATGAAACCGAAATGGGACGTTGTGATTTATAATAAAAAATACAGATTTGGTCTTCATCCCGTTCCTGTCACACAGGTTCCTAAAACCCCTGTCATTTCCTTTCCAGGAGCTACAGGGACAGCTTTTTGTTAGCATATTTAGTTTTGTTCCCGGTTCCTGAAATAGTTCCAGATAGTAAAGGAGAAATGGGTGTCTTCTGTTATTCCTAACGAGTCCCTTTCAACCAAGCCAGTGGGTGCTAATGGCCGACCTGTGGCTGGGGGCTCGCATGGAGCCTGGCGGGGGGGAGGGGTGCTGTGAGGGACCACCCAGGGATCAGAGGGTGGGTGCTACCAGCCCTCCCCCCATCCTCTGGGGAGGAGGTGGGGCTAAAGGTTGAATTGAATCAATCATCAATGGCCAACGATTTAATCAACCTATACCATGCAATGAAAGCTTCATAAATCTCCTGGAATACAGAATTCAGAGAGATTCCAGACTGGTCCATACATGGAGGGGCTGGAAGGGCGGCGCACCCAGAGTGGGCGCGGAAGCTCCCCCCCGCCCCCACCGCCCTCTGCATCTCTTCCACCTGGCTGGCCTGAGTTGCATCCTTTATAAGAAATCGGTAATGGAGCAGGTAAACCACTTTCCTGAGTTCCGTGAGCCACTCTAGCAAAGGAAGCAAGCCCTCAGGGGAGCTTGAGAAAGAGGTGGTGGGAACCTCCAACTTAGGGCAGGTAGGTCCGAAGTACACGACACAACCTGGATTGGCTTCTGAGGTTATGGGGGCGCGGAGGGGCAGTCTCGCGGGGCTGGGCCCTCCACCTGTGGGATCAGACTCCCATCGCCAGGCAGATGGCATCGAAACTGAGCTAAATCATAGGACACCCAGCACCAGCCAGAGGAGTGCACAATGGCTCGGCGTGGGGAAAATCCCCACACATCTGGTTCCAGAAGTACTGTGGGAGAGGAAAGGAGAAGCAGGGCATCTTTCCCTCATAAGAGACTCCTTAACCTTCCGAAGAAATGCCTTTATTTATTTACAGGGCTTAGGAAAGGCGAAAAAAGCTCTAGAAAAAGGAAATTTCAAAATAGGCCCAGATGCAGTGAGTACGTGGCAGGGTCCGGGCTTCAGTCTTTCACACGTATGGCGGTCACTTCCAGGTTGTGAGGACGGTTCTCCCCGAGTCTCGCGATCGGCCCCCTTTGGGCCCCAGCGCCTGGCCCTGACGATTTCTCAGCTCTCGGTCAGCCCCGTCACCCTGCGCCAACTCTTCATCATAGCTAGAAACAGAGGAACATCTTCAGGGTCCAGTGGCAGCAGCGGCACCAGCGCCAAGGCCACTGAGCTACAGTGTGGCAAATCCCACGTCGCCCAGGGAAGCAGTTTCCCCCCTGCCCCCCGCATGCCTCCAGCCTCCAGCCTACCAAACCCTGCCTGAGGCCACAGAGCATACGGGTACAGCCCTGTTAAAGTACTTCTGTGAACTGTCCCCGGCTCCTGCAAGTTGACCCTTTATAAAGGCTACCAGATGGAAGTCGCCAGTGACCCCGGAGGAAACATGAATGAGACCAGGGAGGTGAGGGAGAAAACGGACGTCTGGAAACACTTATACACAGCATCTGTGGGCAGGTATCACCCATTTCAGATGGGGAACAGGATGGGAATGACCCACCCAGGGGGAGGGGACCAGGATAGGGTGAGCGGTTTACCCCACAAGGAAGGCCAGATCCAGCCCCCACCAGCTGAGACCTACCCTGCCCCTCCCCCTAACACTGATGCGCCCGCCTGTGCAGGACGGAGCGGGAAGCTCAGGCGCTGCTGCCCGATTTGGACATCTGGGTAGTCCCTGGCCTCTCTCGCCACGGTGAGCCCCTCTTGTGGGGTCCGTGAGGGTGGAGAAATGTCCCTGCACCACCAGCAGGGCCTGGCAGGTGCAGGCTCTGGCAATGGGGTCTCCTACACCACAGTGACCTCCCATCACCCTCCTGACTGATCCCCACTTCCTGTCTGAGATGGAGAGGTTTACTCAGTGTCCTAAGGTCTGTGGGATCAAGGAAAACCCAAGACTTCAGATTCCTAATTGGGACCGCTTTACCCTGTGGATCAGCAGTGTGAAAAGCATTTCTGTTCCCTATGACACCTCCTTCCTCCGGGTCATGTGGTGGCCACGCCCTGACTGAGGACCCTCTCAGTGGCCCTTCATGTCAAATGCAAAAGGTACAGAGATGCTCAGTTACGTTGCGTGAGCTGAACCGAAGACCAGGATGGCGATCAGGGCAACAAGAGCGCCTCCTTCAGTGTGACCTCGGGCAGCTAACTGGCAGCCCGGCTCCCCCTCTTGCTGCGGGCACACTGCAGCCCGCTGTGAGCACTCCGGGCAGAGCACCTGACACCGGGGCAAGTCAGCGCCCTCCCCCCGCCCCCACACAGCCGGCTACTGCTGCACGAGGCCACGTCTATGAGCCAACTATGGGACTGCTGACCCTGAGGGCATCTGAAACGCGGGGGAGGAGGCCTGAATGGAAGCGCCTGGAATGATCAGCTCTATGCTGGAGCTTTCCTTCCTCACAGGAGTGCAGAGAGGGCGGCTGAGTGGGTGGCGGTGGGGGGTCACCTTTTCAGCTGGTCAACTAACAGCAGTGAGGCTCTGACCTCTGTGTCTTTCACCGGAAGTGGAGCGTCTGCTGCCCTCCCTCAAGGGCCCCAGGGGCTCCCACCAGCCCAGCCTGCCACCACCCCAGCGGTGGGATGAAGACAGAGCCACTGAGTCCCTCACGCTCTGGGCAGGAGGCAAGACTGCTCAACATGCTCGGCCCCGCTCTGTCTCGCAGGCTGTCAGGGCTCAGCCCCCCGTCTTCTGCACGTCACCCTGCACCTCTCACGCCGCCACCCCCAGAGGCTCTGACACGCCCCAGTCTGACCACCCCCAAGCTCTTCCGCGTGCACTCAGAACTCGCCCGTCACCAGCAAAGCCCCAGGCTCCACCTCATCCTGGAACGTCCCCGGCACCTTCCTGCGCTAAAACCCGGCTCTTCCCTGCAGCCCCGCCGGTGGGGGTGCTTTCTCTCCCACCCATCATGCCCCTGGGCCTGGAGGGAGCCCCCCTCTTCAAAACCTCCTTCCCAGGTCAGCAGAATCCACCACCCTCCTTGGCTGGTTACCTGTAACCCTCCAGGGCACTGCCCCTAATTCCTTAGGATGCAGGCCCCCGGCTCCCAAGTGCTGGCCACTGCAATGACCAGACAGGAGACCCCAACTCCCTGACCCGTGCCCCCCCCCCCGACCTCGTCCTCTGCCCCAGCTGAGGCCCGTTCCCACAGCCCCAGACCTTGTCATTAAGTAACCACGATCCCTGCAAAACCCAGATTGCAGACACTCCCTCTGACCTCTGCGTCTTCTTTCCCAGCTCGCTTCCCTGGTGTCCCAACCCCAACAACCCGCAACCACCAGGGCCTCCAATCCCCTCCCACCCCTCACACTGTCCTCCTCTCTCACCCTCCTCCGTGCCCGACAAGCCCCCAGCGCTGGTCACTTCCCGCCTTCTGCTTACCCTGCACTGAGCCCACTTGACCACTGACCGTGGCTGGAGGAAACCACCCACCACGCTGAGTGGTCACACTTGCAGCCCCCACCACCACCCCTGGAGGCCCCCACACTTCCCTTCTGAGTTGACCCTCCACCCTCCCCGGAGCTGCAAACACATCAACGCCACGCACGGCAGACACGGCGAGGTGGTCAGCCATGGGCTCTGGAGGCCGAGTGCCCACGCCAGCAACGTCGACCGGCCGTCGGCCTGGGATCTGTGTGCAGCATGTGACGTTCACCACAAATCTCTTCCCTTGTTTTCTTAAAACGTTAAACTTGCATTTTTACTTTTACAGAAGGACTAATGTGACCCTAACATGTACACCCCTTCCTGTGTGGGGCACTATTTTCCTCTTTTCTCCAGCTCCCCTTCCACACCTTGCCACCCACTGTAGTCGCATCCACGCAGACAAGCTAACATGCGTCCCTCACATGCCCTTTTCTGCAACGTGCTTTCCTCCCTCAGCCTCCCAGGCCCCGCCAGAGCTCCTGGGCCATGTTTTCAATGGCCACCTACTATTCCATGGTATGAACCAATGGTACGTCGCTCAACCACTGCCCCCTTGACAGGCTCTCACGCAGCTCCCACTTCCTGTCTCCGCCAATAGGCCACAGTACCTCTAAACCTTGTTTCCGCATGTGTGAGATGCGGCTAATGACAGTAATGACCTCAGGGGGTCGCTGGGGAAATGAAGCGCTCAGCAAAGTTTCGGGCACATGGGCAGCCCCCAGCTGTCAGCGACCATGATGAGCGTTCTCGTCTTCCTAACTCCGTAAGATCGCCTGCATTAGCTCCACTCAAGGTGGACACACCGAGGCTCAAAGAGTTGCAGAAAAGTCGTCAACGCGCCACAGCTCCAAGCGGTGGAGCCAGGGCGTGAGCCGGGCCTCCCTGCTCCACGGCGGCCAGGGAGAAGGTATGCCATGGAGCTCCCCTGCTCCCACCTGCCCCCACCTGCCCCAGCGGCTCACATGGTGCCCAGCCGGCAGCCAACACTTCATCAGTATGGATCAAACGAAAGACCCAGACAAAGGCCTAGTTTAAGACCCGTTTTTCTGCTGCAACATGATCTATCCCATAACATCATTAATAAATGAGATACTCGGCCCAAACAAAGCAAGCCCACACACACGCAGAAAATCTAAGTTGGGCCCTGGCGCCCCTCCATCGGAAACACACAAAGACGGCCGCCCAGGCTGCACACGAACTCACAGAATCTCGTAATTGCCGAGAACCTCCTTTGGGGGCGACTTGTTCCATTTACAGTCCGGAATCTCGCCATTAGGCACGGCAATATTGAGCGTGTCGTTGATCAAGTTATACTTCAGGATTCGGTCATTGGCGGTGCTGGAGGTGAGGGATGGGGACGCGTTCACCTACGAGAGGAAAGGAACCGCATTCTTCACTTGGATCCCGGACGCCTGTGCTGTGAACACGCGCTGCTGAGGAAAACCACTGGCTACCGCACGCTTTAGGTCAAACTGTCACTTCATACTGTTTGTCTCTAATACCCCCAAGCACTTTGTACGGGAAGCACTTTAGGATCTGCTTTCGTTAGCTCTTGGGTGAAATATAAATAATACTGAAACCAGGTTGGGATTATGACCTGCAAATGACTTATCGCACAAATGAAAATGTTAAGTGAGGGGGCGCCTGGGTGGCTCAGTCGGTGAAGCCTCTGCCTTTGGCTCAGGTCATGATCCCAGGGTGCTGGGATCAAGCCCCACGTTGGGCTCCCTGCTCAGCAGGGATCCTGCTTCTCTCTCTCCCTCTGCCCTTCCATCTGCTCGTGCTTTCTCTCTCTCAAATAAAATCTTTAGAAAAAAAATGTTAAGTGAATGTGGATCATAAACATAACTTCAGTGTCTCTCTGTGTAATGAGCTCCGTCCCAAGTACTGAAAGCTTTGATAGAAGCAGTGAACCAGATCACCCTGACCAAGTAGCATCGTGGGGTTGAAGTAAAAAGTAATGCCCCCCCCTTTAAAGTAATCTCTATACCCAACATGGGGCTCGAACTCATGACCCCAAGATTGAGAGTTGGATGCTCTACCGACGGACCGGCCAGGCCATAAGGCCTCTGAGGAGCTAAGCACAGTCAAAAGTCCACAGGTTAAAGCGCAGTCATTTACTGTGCGGAGCGTCCCGCAGGCCCTCCGTCATCACCTGTTGACTCTGACTTTAGCACCGTTGCAATGACCCTGGCTAGCGGTTTCCTCAGGCCGTGGGAGGGCGGAGGCAGCAAGTGTGCAAGTTGCTTAGTTTCTCCCAAACCGCCAGGCTCCACGTCTGTGCCGCTAGCAGGGTACCTAACGTTCAACAGTGAAAGGGACTGTACGAGCCTCAGGCGCCCTTGGAATCACTATGCTAGCATACCACAATGCCAGGATTATTACACATGCACTGAAATTAAGATCTGTTTTATGTTAAAGTAATATCCACAATTAAGATCTAGCTTATCAAGGAAAGCTTGACTTCCATTCAAGTTACTCTGTTTAAAATGGAAAAAAACGCTCTGTAATGCAGTGGATAGTGCCCTGGACGTCTAAAATGGAGAAAGAAAATGCATAAATATTTTATATATGCAAGATCTGCGTATATCTCCACGCGTGCCCGCACGCGCGCACACGAAGTTTGGGCAGTATAAGAAGTAACCTGGAAAATCTGTTCTGGAACAGCTTGCTCTCTGATAACCTGGCTCTCCCAGAAGCTTCCTAGAACGACTCCCACTGAATTTCCCTACAAGGGACCACTCATCACAACTTCCTTTTGAGACTCAGCTTTCCTGGCTCAAAATGGGACGGAGCGAAAGGGCTCGAATGTCTACCTCCGCAGGTGCTCAGAGGCACACGCAGGGAGACGAACGCACGGAACAGACGGCCCGCATTCTCGTGGCCTGTCCTACCCTGTGTCCCCTGAGGTCCGAGCTCCTCTCTCCGGCCACAAAGCAAAGCAGGGCAACCCCAGCAAGGCAGGCTCCACGTCTAGGCCTCAGGCGCATAGGCCAGCGCCCACGGCTGGGGCAAGCGTCACCCAGACCTGTCACCAGAGAAAGGGTGCGTGCACCCAGGCCAGCCACCACTACACCCCGTCCATGCCTTGAAACAGGCCCATGAACCCACGCCCAAACTACGCCTTGGTTGGAAGAAGATAACATCCCTTATCTCTGGACCATATGCGACCGCCTCCCACAGACATCCGGGTCTGGGAGCTCCTTTCCTGAATGGGAACAATGTCCCCGTGAGGACAGGGCAGGGCCTCCGGGGCACGATGTGTCTGGAAGCACCCAGGGGCGCCAGGGCACCGAGCTCGAGCTCGTGTGGACGAGGGAAGCCGGCTCTGTGGGTTGGGCTCAGAGGTGAGAGATCGGGAGTGTGCTCGCTGTTCACCAGCGAGCCTGTCGCCCCAGACCATCGGTCCCTGTTACATTACAAAGCTGCCCCTGCCCCATCCTGCCGCCGGGCCGAGCCTGACGCAGGGCAGAGGCAGCCGGGCGGACGAGCAGCCCCACGGGCGGTTACCTCAATCAGCCAGGGCTTCAGCTTGTCGTCGATGATGATGTCGTACCCATAGCACTCGAAGCAGTGTTTGTCGTTGTTCATCACCGGCTGCAAGAGAGTAAGGGGCGGCTTGCACCAAGGCCCGGCTGACACCAAGGCCCGGCTGACACCACCCCCTCTGAGGCACAGGCAGTCAGGAGGCGGGACCTCCTGGCGGTGCTGGGTGCTGGCGTGCGAGGTTCTCACTGCCAAGACCAGGGCGCCCACCTCCACCCCCAGTGCTTCCCTCCATCCCTCCCGGTTCTTCCCCCTCCTCGGCTCAGACATGGAAACTTCCCTCAGCCTCCGAGGGGACGTCACAAAGTGACCACAGGGATCTCCAGGCCTCACTCATCAGAGGCCTGATCAGATCGGCAGCATCTCTGCCCACTGGGATTGTCCTTGGAGCGGACAGAAGTCCAGCTCCACGGTCGGTACACAGAGTTAAGGCCTGTGCAGCCTCTCATCACACAAAGACGTCAACCACCAGGCAGCTAGGCCCTTCTCAGGCCCTTCTCAGGCTCTTAAGGATGTGGGCTGCCAGGTCATGAACCTCCATTCTCTGTGACAAGAGTCAATCCATTTCCTGACAATTTTTGGATTTTCTTTTTAATGTTCAAACCCACTTCATAAACTGTTCTCCAGGTACATTAAAAAACCCTGCTAGCCACTCACAATGCAGATTCCCAGGCCCTGCCCAGGCTGCCTGGATCAAAACCTGTGGGAAGGCCCAGCAAGCAGCCACATCACATGCACCGCAGGGCCCCTTGTGTGCCCCACAGTGAGTGAGGCACACAGACACAACAGTGAGGCCTTTTTACACATTAGAGGGTGTGTGGACTCCACTTCAAACACTGGACTTGACCTGAAACTCCTAAGGGGAGACAGGCCAATCCAGCCTTACCCGCTGGAGGAAAACCAGGCTGCTGGGGTGGGGGGTGGGCAAGGGGGGCAGCGGAGAATTAGGGGCTGTTTTTCCAGGGGAGTCAGTGGAACTGCACATCCCTGGAGAGCCCGGGGTCCTTCCCCCAGCCACTGCCCACACCACTGTCCCAGCAGCCTCTGCAGGACCGGAAGTTGCCAACTCTCCAACTCCCCCGCCACTATCACCCGATTTCACAGAGAAGGCCTCCGAGGCTCCGAGAGGCTGGGCATACGCTCTCCACGGGACTTGCTGCCTACTCCCAGACCAGGCCGAGCCCCCTCAGGTCCCACAGCCAGTGGGCCAGTCCGCGGGGAGCCCCCTCGGCAGGCCTGGGCCCCTCGGCAGACCTGTCCCTGCACCTCCTCGCTCCAGGGCTGAGCCTCCATTTTGCTTATGAGTCACGGGGTGACAAGCATCTGGGAGCCCATGTGCGAAGCTCTGAACACAGCAGCCCACATGCTGGCAGCCTGATGTTTCTTTCTTTCCTTTGCCTCAAAAACAGATGCCCACCTGCTTTGGGACAGTAAAACAAAACACAAACACAAACTGCAAACCAGCCAACAAAGAGCAGACTGGAGGCAACAAATGGAGGGGTGAGTGTCCAGATGTCCATGACGTCACAGAGCGGGAGGCCTAAACACGAGGCGGCCACCGCGAGGCCACCTCTGACCGTCATCCCACGCCGAAGTACGCCTCCTCCCCCCAGTGGCACAGAAGAGCTGCCGGGGACCCCAGCAGGACTCGTCCGGGCCAGTGGCTGCCGCAGGAGGCCCAGCACCTGGCGTGCCCCGGGCAGCACTGAGCCGGAAGCCGGCCCCGCTGCCTCCCCGAAACTGCCCCGGCCTCCGGCAGACTCATGGACGTGAGGGAGGTGAGCCCGTAAAGACAAGTACTGGGCACAGAACAAGCACCCCCACCGCCCAGGCCCAGCGGCTCTGTGCGCACAGGCCCAGCCCCCTGGTGCCAGCGCTCACCGCCACAGCCTTCAGCGACTGCACAATGATCCAGTGGATCTCGTCGAACAGCTTGCCGGTCACCTCCTTGCCTCGGGTGCTCTCCAGGTAGAGCCGCAGGTTGCTCACGGTCCACTTGCCCCCGTGGATGTGGTTGTAGTCCTCCTGGCGATGGGAAAGGGCACGGGGCCCTGGGCAATGCACCCTGAGGAATCTAGCACCTGCTCTTCCCCCCAGAACGTGTGCTGGGGGCCCCCAGACGGGTATGTTTTAAAATACTCACCTCTAGTAGCACACTCACAATGAGTAATTCATCCCCTGCCGTGCATGCCGTGGGGTGCCGCCCAGACCCCCCTTCAAGCCCAAGACACTCTTCTGAAGGAGACCCTCTCTGGGAGCTGCCCTTGGCTAACGGGAGCAGCCCAGTCAAGGTCATGGCCGCCCTGGCAGCCTGCAGCCTGTGACAGGCTGATCCAGGGTCCCTCGGTCCCGGATCCATCCCGGGTGGCTGTGCGGATCACCTAGCTCCAGGCGCCCTGACGCAGCTGCGTCCCAGCTCGACCCTCCCTCTGCCCTGTCTGGACGCGCCCCCCCTGTTGCCCCAGGAGACCCCCTGCGTGCTCCCTCTGCCTAGGAGTCTGCTTGCAGAGAAGCCACACGCCAGTACTGGGCACCGTGGCCCAAGACCACACACGTAACTCCTCACAACGTCCCATCGGGGGCAAGAACCTTGGGCTCAGAGGGGTTACGTGACCCGCCTGAGCTTCCAGCCAGGCCGAGAGGGAGCTGGCCCCCGAGCCCGGCTTTCTCACCCTCATCCACGGCTCTTTCTATTCCTTGGACCCTAAACATGGACTCTCTACCCAATGCTTTCTTTTGGAAGCAAAAAGCTGGAAAATGCTAAAGTACATCAGAAGTTTGAGACCAGGCTTCGTTTCCCTAAGTATAAAGAGGAGAAGTGGGACCAAGGGGCGCCTGGGTGGCTCATTCGGTGAAGCGTCTGCCTTCGGCTCAGGTCATGATCCCGTGGTCCTGGGATCGAGCCCTGCATCACGTTCCCTGCTCAGTGGGGAATCTGTGTCTCCCTCTCCCTCTGCCTGCCACTCCCCCTGCTTCTGCGCACGCGTGCGTGCTCTCTCTCTCTCTGTCAGATAAATATATTTAAAAATCTTAAAAAAAAAAAGTGGGAACTAAAACCAAACCAGCCTAAGAAAGGACAAATACCACCAACTCAAAATAGACTTTGTTTTCATATTAACAAAAAATTAACAACACTTTAATTAACCCCAATTTTAAAAAATACCTTTCGAGGTTAAAGATGAATTTATACATCGGTTCATTAAGATACCTTACCAGACGAGGTACCCAAGTGTGTTCACCTCAAATGCACTCTCAGTAACTCAGCATTTGTACCCCTAAAAACAGGGACCCAGAGAAGTTACAGGGAAACCACACTGCTGCCCAGCAATAGCTCTTTTTCCTTTTTTTTTTTTTTTTTTAAAGATTTTATTTGGCAGAGAGAGACAGCCAGCGAGAGAAGGAACACAAGCAGGGAGTGGGAGAGGGAGAAGCAGGCTCTCAGCAGAGGAGCCTGATGTGGGGCTCGATCCCAGAACGCCAGGATCACGCCCTGAGCCGAAGGGAGACGCTTAACCGCTGAGCCACCCAGGCGCCCCAATAGCTCTTTTTCCTGTTAGAGTCTCTTCACTATCAAGAAAAGTTCACTTAAGGGGTGCCTGGGTAGCGCAGTCGTTAAGCGTCTGCCTTCGGCTCAGGGCGTGCTCCCGGCGTTCCGGGATCGAGTCCCACATCGGGCTCCTCCACTATGAGCCTGCTTCTTCTTCTCCCACTCCCCCTGCCTGTGTTCCCTCTCTCGCTGGCTGTCGCTCTCTCTGTCAAATAAATAAAAAAGTAATCTAAAAAAAAAAAAGCAGGAAACGTCTCCCGCTTTTTGGACTGTAGGAACATTATTATATCAGATTTATTTCAGAATACTTCATCAATCAATTTGCAAACACTGCCAACGTTAAGAGGCACCCCTGCTCTTTCCATTCCCTTCTCTGCCTGCTGGATCCCTCTGCCTCCTGGTGGGCTCCCACCCACACGCCTGCACCCCCACTGCACCCCCAACGCCTCCCTCATCATCATCAGTCCTTTGCGATCTGCTTCCCCAGCTGGTCCCTGAGCTTCCTGAGGGCGGGGAGGCCCCTTTGCGGTCTCTGACCTAGGCACTGGGCTGTGCTCTGGGCCCAGGGACACTCGGTGGACGCATCCGACAGACAGCTTTAACGTTTCAGTGTCCAGTACAATATCTGTCCTTCAGGGAAGTCTAACTGAGCCATGTGAGGCTTCTACTCGGGACTGAAACTTGGATTTCTCAGAGTAAGCACTTTCTCACGTTAACAAGCAAAGCATTTACAAATAGAACACAGAGAAAACACACAGCCTTCTGGTGCATTGCAGAAATGCCAAGCTGAAAGTCCTGCCTTCTGCTTGTTCCTTCCATGCATTTAAAAAAAAATGGTTTCTGTTTCTTATTGATGAAATAGTGACTCAGCTGACTGGTGTCCTGAGAGAGCACATCGAATGGAGCCCTCCCAATTTCAGTGTGGCCCCCAGCCCTCCCCCCTCCCAGCTGGTGGCTTGGCAGGCCAACATGCTCCGCACTGTCCTCAAGGACACCAAGTGGACTCAGGTCGGCACTGTTGTCTCCCAGCCCACACCCAGACCTCACTAATTGTGCTACTTGGTGACAAAGGGCCTGACGTCATTGCTCAGCTTTCTCCAAATGGCTGATAAGTTTTGTGCTGCGTCCCGTGACAGCTCATTTTCCTAATTCTTATGAATAAGCTTCTGACCAAGCCATCCTTGCTCCTCTAACCTTGAACGTGTAACAGTGAGGCTCGCCAGTCTGCTCTCAGGGGAAGCTACTGGGCAGTGAATCAGGGTCGGCCTCACACAGAAGACTGTCAAGGCCCTCAGTAAATGGTGACCAGCAGGGTAACACCAGGGCTCCCGTTTGCAGATGAGGCGGCCCAGGGAGGCCGGGGTGACTTGCCCAAGTCACACAGAGGGTAAGGGATGGACAGGGGATGGAGCCCAGGCTGGTCTGACCAAACCCTTCAGTAGGTTAGCTCAAAAAAAGCTTGTTTTCTATCAACACTTACCCTCTTTCCACTCAAATTGCATTAAAAAAAAGGACCAAGGTACTCAAGGCTTCCAATCAAGCAAGACCCAAACAGAAGAATCTCTCAAGACATGAGACATTCTGAACATTTTTTAAGGACCAGAGTAAAACCCTAAAGGCCACACAGAACCTACGATGTCCTGCGTCCTGGCCCTTGCTGGCCTCACCAGGTACCCCTCACTCTGCCGCCCTTGCTCTGGGGGTTCCAGCTGCCCTGGCCTGCTCACAGCCCCCGCAGTGCTCCTTCCTGCCGGGTGGCCCCAGCACACGCTGTACCCTCTGCCTGAACGCTCTTTCCCGGCCTGGGTAACGCCCGCTCACACTGCAGGCCTCTGCTCAAGCGCCACTCCACTTCGCACCGAAGGCCTCTCCGGCCCCTGGGACTGGGAGCCCCGTCACCCCATGCTCTTCTAGATGCGCGCTCCCTAGCCTCAGAGCATGCGCCTCAGTTTGTGATTACACATTCCTCGACGCCTATCTCCCCCCACAGGCCTAGCTCCCTGAGGAGGGACCGAGCTAGTTTCTGCCCATCGGTGTCGCCCCGGCACTCAGCATGGGATCAGCTCAGGTACTCAGTGAGTCCTCGCTGAATGAAGGGCCGAGGACGAGTCCTCTCATGTGTCCTCCCACCACTCCCACGAGGGAGTGACATTATCTCCTTTTACAAATGAGAAAGCCACGCTAGGCTGGAGAGTCAACTTAACTCGCCCAAGGTCACGGAAACAGAAAGGCAGGGCTTGACCCCGGGGCTTTCTATCTCTGCGAGCCACCCCACCGGGATACTGAAAGCCCCCGCTCCTCCTGAGGGCCAGGGAGTCTGGAATTCCGCTCCGGTAGCCGCCTGCCCTCTAGAAACCCACCAAATGGGTCCACTTCCTTCAGCTCGAGTGAAAGGACGCGCTTACCCCATGTTTCTGAATGGCGACGTTGGTGAGGTGAACGAACATGTTGTCCAGCTCACTGGTGCTGGGCGTGTACTTCACGGTGCAGAAGCGGCAAAAGCCAAGCTTATACCTATGAGGGAAGTTAGATTACTTCAACACGCTGAGGAGAAGCGGAAAGAAAATACAACACTTTGGGGGCGCCTGGGTGCCTCAGTCGGTGAACCATCTGCCTTTGGCTCAGGTCATGATCCTGGGGTCCTGGGATCGAGCCCCACATCACGCTTCCTGCTTAGCAGGGAGAATGCTTCTCGCTCTGCCCTGCTGCTCCCCCTGCTCGTGTTCTCTCTCTCTAATAAATAAAATCTTAAAAAAAAAAAAAAAATATATATATATATATGAAAACTTTGTTCCCTTAAAAGAGCCCCTTTTTGGGTTTTAAGCCTCTAAAAGAGCTGCTTTTTTATTTTTTATGATTCTTTTTTTATAACAGTCGTACTAAGATATAATCCACATGCCACAGAACTCCTCCACTTACAGCACACAGCTCCGAGGTTCTTGGCACCCTCAGAGGCATGCGACGACGGCCACTCGATTTCCCACATTCGTCGCCCCACAGAGAAAGCCTGTGACCGTTAGCAGTCACTCCCCAGGCCAGGGCTGGGCAAACGCTGATCTGCTTTCTGTCTCTGGGGACCTGCCTATTCCGGGCGTGTCGAAGCGCGAGACAAAACCCAGCGGCTCTTACATGTAACAGCGCAGCGGGCGGTACGTGGACACCAGAACGTACAGGCGCAGGTCAAACTTCCTCCCGCCGATGAGCAGCGGGTTGTTGATATAGAGAGAGATCACGTAGGCTTCCTTAGTAGACTGAGTCACAAACCTAAACACGTCGGAGAAGGTCAAAGTTAGATGGTAAAGACCGAAGCCCTCTGCCGCTCGTGAAGTGAGAGGCCGGTGTGTGGGGGAGAAAACGGGGGTCAGGTGGATCCGTGGAGGGGCCCCCGAGCCTGTGCCCTCGCCCCAGAGGACAGTGCCAGCAGTCCCTGGAACCCACCAGGGAAGTGCTCCCTGGGCCTGACCCACGTTGGGGTCAGCAGTGTGCACTCAGATGTAAATGTCTTGCACGAGGAGAAGGTGACCCTGTCACTCCTGGGAACCCTGACAGTGAGCCACCAGCCCCTCAGGAGAGGATCACATTCCAGCATCTCTGAGCAGTTCAGGACCCTCAGAGGCAGCATGAGCCCCAGACAAAACCCCCTGGCCTGGTATCCTCAGTTCCAAGGAGCCCTCAAACCCCAGGCAGACCCCTGACCTGACATCACCTAGCGCCACCCCTGCTGCTGATGGCACACACTCCCACGTGCCTCACACAGATTCACCTGTTCGTCCCCGTCTTGCCCCCGTGAGGGTGGTGCTATTGGCGTCCCCCGTTTACCCGGATGAAGCATGTACGAGTCTATAGGAACAAAAGGTACTCAGACAGTAAGTGTAGACAGGGATTCAAAGCCACATACCCTGGGCCCAGATCTTAACCAGATGCTTTGCTGCCTCAGAAATACCAGGACTGAGCAGGTCTCACAGAAACTTCCAGAACAAAGATGGCTCACAAGGTCCCTGCTCCTGTGACCGTATGCTGTTTCATACACCACTTCCCTTTGCAACTGGCCTTAGGTGGGATCCTACGATCAATCACATGACTGCAGCCACAGACCCCTGCCATGGCGCCACGTGGCAAATGCCATACGCCTACAAAAGCAAGCGAGGGTCCCCAGCCCCCAGGCAAGACTGACAGGTGGCCCGGAACTCCTAACTCGGAAGCCCCCGGGATGGGTGGGCCCTGCACTCACGAAGACGTTTTGCTGTCCCGGGACCACTTTTTGATCTGCGAGAGCTTGTTGATCAGAAAGATGCCCTTCCCCTGGGCTTTGCCGCAAGGTTTCATGATCCAGGTGCTGGAGGGGCTTTTCCTGAACTCCTCCACGAACAGGTTGTAGTCGGCGGGCAGCATGTAGGTGACTGGAACAAAGTCTGAAAGGGGAAACAGAGGGGACAGCAGTGGGTGAGCCAGCCCAAGGTGGCCACAGGCAGGAAAACACAGCCACTGTCTTTTCTGCGTCTGCTTCATGGTGCCCCCCCGTCCCCCTCCCCAAGCCAGCATCGAAAGGACAAGACCCTCTGCCATTCAATTCCTGTACAATAACCTTATCACCTGTGTGTTAAGCACTTCGCAAACATTTAATCCACAGAGCACCCTGTGGGCTAGGTCCTATTATTCCCATTTACCAGATGAGGAAACTGAGGCCCCGAGAGACTGGTTATCTAATTTTCCCAGAGGGATTCTGAAACTATCCAACAGTCCAGCTTTTACCACCAGACCGGAACCGGGACACACTTCCTGGGAACCATCAGATGCAGTAATGAGCCTGCATGACAAAATGCAGTCTGCAGCGTAAGACAAGCTTCCCTCCATCTGGGCACTGAGGACGCGCTCTCCCTCACGTGCACCACGTTCCCAAGGCGCTCCTAGAAACTCAGATCCAAACGTGAGCCCCCGCCCTGCCATTCTGGAGACTCGTGGAATGAAAGAGGTGCCCAGCCCAGCCGGTACAAGCATGTCACCATCTCGGTACCTGGCATCACTAGGGAACTCAGGGATTTGTTTGAAACATGGGGCCAGCAAGAAAGGCACAAACCCAGATAGAGGTATTTCCCATTTTCGTCTTTTTCTGCCAGAGGACTCCCTTCCTTCTCCAGCTCCTTCCTGTATCTTTTAATATTCTTCACCATCAGGTCCTTCCGGGTCAGTTCGTAGTGGTTCGGAAAATGGTTCACTATTTGATCGTCTGAGAGCCGATAGCCAGTCTCGACACTAAAAACGTTTCGGATGGTTTGCACACTCATCCTAAAAGGGAAGCACAGCACGGGCATGCAGGGCAAAAGCTCAGAGCAGGTCCACGTGGTGGCAGTTCTTGTGAAAGCTGGTGACTGGAGGGGCTTACCCGTTCCCCCCACCCCTAGCACCCGGGCCAGGCGACACCCGGCCCCGTGTGGCACAGGGCGGTGTCCAGCAAGTGGCTGGGCCTGGAACTGTTGGAAGCGGGGGCTGCTCCGAGTCTCTACAGTGGATGGTTTCACTCCCCAGCACAGAGCAGATGCTCCAGAATGCTTATCGATCAAGGGTACCACTGACTGTGGGTAACAAGCCAATGACAGAGCGTCCTCCAGACTCTGAAATCTGGAAAATCATTTATTCTCACCCAACGTCAAGAAGGACAGGGACGGCTTTAAATCAGAATCACAGGGTGATATGAGGGCCCTGGGTCAATACTCAATATTCTCGCAGAGACCTCGGAGGGGCCAGCACTCGAGAGAAATGAGGAGGGGTGAAAGAGAAAGGCATCCCTTCTAATCCACTAAGAAAGCAGTCTCTCTGCCATCCCCTCAGCCCTCCTAACCCCACAGAGAAGCAGGGAGGGAGCAGGAAGGACAGGACCGGCCCTCGCTAGGGAGCCACGGCCACAGGCGAGGCGGGCTGTCTGTGGCTTCTCGCTCCTGGCCCCGATCCACCCCATCCACCCCGGGCACCAACCTACAGAGGGCCTCGAGCACCCAAAGGGTTTCTTTCGATTCTATGATCATTAGAATAATGGGAGTTTTAAAACTTATTATTGAAGAGTTTGACCACGCGCAATAGCAAAGAGAAAAGTGCACGAGAGCCCCATTACTGGCGTCCGCGGCTGTGGCCCACGGCCAGACTTGTTTTGATCGCACCCCACCCACGCCCCACGGCACCGGCTTATTTGGGAGTGATTTCCAGATTCAGCGTCCCACCCAAAACATTCCTGCCGGAATCTCTAATCGCTAAGAACTCTTTCTTATAGTATATATCCTACTTCATACTGTTATCACAACTAAAAAAAAAAAAGTAGTCATTTCTGAGTATCATCAAATATTAATCTGTGCTCACATTTCCCAAGGTGTCTGATAAGTATTTTTCACAGCTTGTGCAAAGGAGGGCCAGGCCTTCTGATGAGTTTCTCTCTCCCCCGGCTCTTTCAGTCTGTATTCTCCCTCCTTTTTTTCTATGCTATTTATTTGTCGAAGACCCTGGGTCACCCATCCTCCAGGGGTCCTCCAGGGGTCCTCCCACGTTCCTTACTTAGCATGGCCGCACTGGTGCCCCCTCCCCCCAACACATGCTGCCAGTAAATCAGGAGTCAGACTGCAAGGCCGGAGGAGCTGCAGGGGGGCACATCTGCATTTGGACCAGCCACATGTAAGGGCCCATCAGCCCTGTGGTTAATGGCTCCCGTACCAGGCAGGGCCAGACCCTTACAACACTAAGGGAGGCAAAATGAGTGTATTTCTACACTTTCATTTCTCCTTCGTGTATTAGCAGGAAGATTTCTACAAGAAATCATCGACGGTTTGGATACCCAAAACATAGTTCATATAGGAAAGACTAATGAAATGCTTGATTCTTTCCCTTTATTTATCGATTTTCAAAATAATGAGGGCGTTCCTGACCATCCTCAGGCCATGGGACAAGATATGTTCTGGGCATCTACTATGGCAAAGCAAACTGCCTCGTGTTAGCAACTTAAGACAACCACCACTGAATCACATCTCGTGGTTTTGTGGATCAAGACCCAGGGCAGGGCTCAGGGGAGCGGGCTTCTGCTCCCTGCGGCACAGACCGAGGTCACGCGGGGATATTCAGCGTATGATTCAAACAAAAGGGTCCAAGAAGGCTTCGTGCGTATGTCTGGCACCTTGGCGGGCATGGCTGGAAGGCCAGGCAGAGCGGTAACTACCGCGTACAACCCCTCTACACGGCTCCTCCAGCAAGACAGTCCCAGGGGGTCAGGCTTCTCACGTGGTGGCCTGGGACTCCTGCAGAGGGTTCGCATAAAGGAAGTGGAAGCTGCTAGTTTCTGAAGGCCTGGGTCCAGACACGTCTCACTCTGCCTTCGCTTTGGCCAAAAATGTGGCAGAAGCGATGGTGTGCCGCTTGGAGACTAGCCCTGAAAGGCCTTCAGAGCTTCCACCCTCCCTCCTGGACCCTCGCCACCACAGGAGAGCAAGCCCAAGCTCGCCAGCCGGAGGGATGGGAGAGATCTGTGGAGAGAAGCCGCTGTGGTCCTAGCCAAGGGCACCCAAGAGCAGACAAGCCCCAGCTGACCCCACGCCCCAGGCGACAGCAGATGCACGGGTGAGCCCAGGAAGGACCCACTCAGTCCAGCTTGTCCAAAAGTACCACCGAGCCAAACCTATAAACGCATGTGCTATAAAAATGGTTGTTTTGAGCCCAAAGTTTTGTGGTGTCTGGCCATCAGATAACTAACACACCCACTCTAGGACAGCCATGGCTTTCGTGTTTCACGTTGTTCGTACTTCCTGCATACACAAGCTGTGATCATATTTTCTTCATTTTTATTGTGATACAATTTTCCAAACTGTCTTAGAACTGTCACGGTTGTTTTAATGGCTGTGCCATAATCCATCCGGTTAACGCGGGTACCTTTCCCTATAACCATTTAATATTTAGTTGTTGCTAATATTTTACCTTAACCAATTGTTAAGACGTGATGGGACACTTAGTACTTAAAACAGGAGCTCTGCAGAGATTAAATATCCAAGGTTATAAGGTTCCACTCTTCTCTCTCTCTCTCTCTCTCTCTCAACTAGCTCCAAAATGCTTATGTGGCATGAAGAAGGGAGGTGCTCCGCACCCTCCCCGAGTGTTGATTAATCACTCAGAGAAGTCGAAACGACTGAGTGCTGGCTAAGCCCATGGCACGGAGCTGTGGGACACAAAGCAGTAAGTACAAAACACTTTTTTTTTAATGACATTTCAAGATTTTATTTATTTGAGAAAGAGAGAGAGAGTGTGCGTGAGCAAGCACAAGTGGGGAGGAGGGGCAGAGGGAGAAGCAGACTCCCTGCTGAGCAGGGAGCCCAACCCAGGGGTCGATCCCAGGACCCCAAGATCATGACCTGAGCCGAAGGCAGACACTTCACCGACTGAGCCACCCAAGGGCCCCTACAAAACACTCTTACTCAGCCTTTCTTTCAGAGATCCTATGGAAACAGGGCTCTGGCCCCATTATTTCATCCTGCCTTCGAGAACAATAGAAACGTGATGCCACACCACACCCGGATGCCGCATTTCTCCATAAATGCTCTCTGTGGGCATGCCATGCGCTTCAAGAGAAATTCGGTTTTGGTTTAAAGCACAGGGGTTTGGTTTAAAGCTACAGCAGCAAAAAAAGGCTCATCCCTCTGACTGCCGGAGAGGGAAGCTGGATGCCGGTCTCGTCTGCAGCCGGACCAGCGCCAGGCTCCAGGACGCTGGGAAAAGCCAGACAAGGTCCTCACTGTCATGAGGCTCGCAGTCACGTGTAAGGAGGGCACGGGCGGGGAAGTCACAAACCAAGACACGCAGCATTCACTGCAGGACATGGGAAAGCACGCTGGGAGTCTGGAGAGACACGGGCGGCTTCCGGGGCCGGCAGCCTGCGCTGGTGCGTGGAGGACAGCGACGGCACACGCTCACCGAACACCCGTCACATGCCCCGCCCTGGGCTGTACTGACTCACTCAAACTTCAAACAACCGTACTTGCAAAGAAAGGTCAAGTCCTTTGCTAATGGCCACACAGACAGCATTGGGGGAGCCAGGGCGGGAAGCCGGGTGTGACCCGGCTCCTAGGTCTGGACCTCTAAGCGCTGGATGCATCGCACCTCTCACAGCTGGGCTAAGGGGGCAGAAAGCACAGCCTCTACAAAGGCGCAGAAGCAAGAATGTCCTAGAAGGGGAAGACACGCCGACAGCTGCACTGGGGCGTGAGGGAGAAGGAGCTGGCTGCAAAGAGGCCGAGGGGCATCTCTCAAGGCAGCAGCCGGGAGCGGGTCTCAGGGAGGGTGGAGGCGTAGGGTAAAAAAGCCTCCAGGGGTGCCTGGGTGGCTCAGTTGGTTAAGCGTCTGCCTTTGGCTCAGGTCATGATCCCAGGCTCCAGGAATCAAGTCCTGCATGGGGCCCCTTGCTCAGTGGGGAGCCTGCTTCTCCCTCTGCCTGCTGCTCCCCCTGCTTGTGCTCTCTCTCTGAAAAATAAATAAATAAATCTTTAAAAAAAAAAAAAAGCCTCCAGAGACCCACCAGCTCCCTCTTCCTCAACGATTCACCCAATGCTCGGGGTGCAGGAGCTGCAGAGGGTTGGAGACGGCAGAGGCGACCATGGGAGGCTGTGTTTTGGCACATAACCCTGCCGGAGGGTGGAGGCCGCCCTGAGGCAGGGAGCAGCCCAGGCCTGGACAAGGGAGGACACAGGACCTCACCCCATGAAGACGGGGGAGGCAGGGCAGGGGCAGGAGTCTAGGACAGCCCCGTGTTTCTGGTTGGGTGGAGCACCACCAGGCAGTCAGTGCCAAATCCGGCTTCCCTGTCCCTCGAGTCACTCGCTGTTCAGCTGCTGCCAACCAGTCCCACCGGCACCCTTCGCCATGTGACAGGAAGCGAAGGGAGGCACAGACCCCTTCCCCAGGGCCAGGCAAAGGCACTGACTGAGAACGCCAACCGGAGGGGACTCTGGCTTCTCAGCCAAGCCCCCGCGTTCTCAGCCATGCCGGCTTCTGCGGAAACGTCCCGAGACTTCCGACGCCAGGCTGACACCCGGGAGTGTGGGAACACTCCACAGCATGGACAAACCAAGGGCTTTCCCGTCGTGCGCTCCTAAGGAGCCTTGGGGCGGAAGATGTGCAACGGGAGGGGCCCCTCGCGAGCGCAGCCGCACCTGGGCTACCGGCTTTCACAAGACTGATGAGCCGGCTTCGGACAAAACCACCAAACCCTGCTTTTCTACTTACCAGTAAAAGTTCCAGTCTTCATTTTCTGTCACTTGGACCCATCCTCTCTTTTCAAAGTTGTTTATCAGCACTGACTTCTCGATATCAGTGACCCATTTCACTTTTCCTGCCATAATCCTGGAAGAAGTCCACTTGTTAGAGCTTGGAAATGTCAACAGTGAGACACTTCCCCTCTCACATCCCAAGCTCCACCTGCCCGGGCCGTGGTTCTCAGCCATCCGGCCGAGACATCTGGCCATGTCTTTTGTTGTCACAGCTTGGGGTAGGGATGTTTCTGGCACCTGGTGAGTAGAGGACACGATGCTGCCCCCACGCCCTTCAGCATACGGGGTGTCCCCCCCACAGCAAGTCACACAGGCCAAAACGTCAACTGTGCCAAGACTAAGAAATCCTGGCCTACTGGGGGAGAAAGGCAGCAATCAAACCGTCACCACCCGACGTGCATCGCCATTGCGACGGGAGCCATGAGAAGGAGGCAGCACCGGGCTGTGAGAGCCGAGGCAGGAGGTGGCCCACGCAGGGTAGCTGGGGAAGACTGCCCTGAGCAGGGGCCCTGGCGCTGGCTTCCGAAGGGTGGGTGGGAGCCTAGCCCAACATGAGCCCCCCCATCCCCTCCAGTGCTGCTACCTGCTTCCCCCCCCGCCCTGCTCCAATTCACTCTCTGTAAGTGCAGGTGACCTTTAAGTGTTTATCTGACCACATCACTCCCGTTTACTAGCCTCCGTGGCTCCCCAGTGCACTTAAGGTACGCAGACCCCTGGCCTTCGCCTGCTTCTCCTTCACTTGCTGTGTTCTCACGACACTGGACTTGTCTGCCCACACTCCACCTCAGGGCCTTGGCACGTGCTGGGTGTCTGTGCCTGTGGCACTCCCCCCTCCCTCTCTGCCCACTCATCTGCCAGCATGAGTGAATGTTACTCCTTCCACAAAGGCTCCCTGACTCCAGACCTGGTACACAGCCGCTCGGTACTCCTGCACTCCTGTCCCCACAAGAGGGCAGGGAGCTGGCTTTCTTCTTCGCTGCTTTGGGCCCAGGCCTAGCACTGCACCTGGCACATGGGAGATGCTCCGTTCAGACTGACTGACTATGACCCCAGGCCTGTCAGCACCACTGTGTGACTTGGAAAAAGTTAAAAGATGGGAGACCCAGGTCTGCCTTGCCTCAGGAGAGGGTGAGAGAAGGCACTCCTGTGGAGCTTTCCCACAAAATCAGCCCACTTCCTCCTCACCCTGCCCAGCAATGGCGGTGTCACAGAGGTGGGACTGTGGCAGAGTATGGCTCTAGAGCTCGAGTTCAAGGCCCAGTTCTGAAACGCACAAGCTGTGTGACTTTGGGCAAGTTACTTAACCTCTCTGAACTTCTGTTCCCTTATTTGTAACAACGGCATCTACCCATCTCACCAGGTTACAGTGAGGATTAAATGAGTGAACACTGAGAACAGTGCCTGGCACGTAGAAAGCACTCAAGAAATATTTGGTACAACTGTTGCCATCATCCCCACTTTATGGATTTGGAAGCTGAGGATCAAAGGTTAAGAGCCCCTGTAAGACTCAGACTGAAGGGAGTCATGGAGCCCTGATTTGAACCCAGGGTGACCCTACTCTGAAGTGCCACCTCCTTCCACACAGTCTGAAGCCTTCCTCTGAACCCGGCCTTCAGCAGGATGATGCCCATGACCACGGGGGCAAGGTAAGAAAGACACAGAATCACCCTCTGCAAAACGCCAAGCTGCCCTATGACAATACGAGGCTGTTAACGGGAAAGTCAGCAGCAGCCGCCTCACAGAAATGCTGGCAGAAACAGCACCGGAGCGGAATCCCACGCGCTGTCACCCCACACCCCTCACCGAGCAAACCCCAGCCAGCGTCCAAACCCACGCAGAGCCCCGGGGAGTTTACTGTTCCTCTACCGGACTTCAGCGCCGCAGCCCGGCAGCCCTGCCCAACCCTGCTCCAACTCTGCCCCCTAGAGTCCAGCTGCAGACCCGGGCTTTTGGGGGGAGAACCACGCCCCAGGCAGGCAAGCCCACACCACCACCACCGTCCCCCACACCGTCCCCCCGCCCCCGCTGAAATCCCACATCTCAGGGCGCCGCCACCTGGCACGGGTGCTGACCCACTGGGGTGACCCAGCAGGGCCCCTCACGGCCGTGCTTTAACTCAGGAAGTGCTTCCCGGGTGGGACCCCCAAACCCAGTGAGGCGGACGGGGCAGACACTCGCACGCTCACTTCACTGCGCGGGACCTGGAGTCTCGGAGGCGGGGTTTTCTTGCCGCCCCCGCCTTCCGCCGTCTGGGATCAGGGGCGCTAAGCAAACCGGCCTCTCAGGCTGCACCCACCATAGGTACTTCTGGAGCCAACAGGCACGTCCGATTTCGCTTCAGCTTCGGGGACTCCTGCTTGGGGCTCGTACCTGGAACAAAATGAACACACAGGCAGATGTACACAGCACAGGACCAAGGGACAGTCTGCGGACACAGAAAAACCGCGAGGAGCACTGTGTTCCGCGGGCGCCGAACAAGAGCGTGCCCCAAGATGCCTTGAGGCTCTCTTCTTATTGTGAGACGTATTTCTGAATTCTATGACTTTTGGGGCCTCCCTGTCACTCCTTCACTTCACGCGCCCCCTGCTTCGGCCGAACACCCCACCACCTTGCTGCTCCACGCACATGCGCAATCGGGGTGCTGTCCACCTGCACGGCCTCTCCCCCGGGCTTCTCATCCAGCTCCGCCAATCACAAAGGTGAGTTCAAAGGCCACCGCCCCCAGGGAGCCATTCTCATCGCCTCTTCCCTCCACCGAACCTTCTGTAGACCCCTCCTGCCACCTTTGTTGGCACACAGAACTTCCTACCTTGCGTTTTCGTTTCTTGTCTACTTTCCTTCTCTAAGTGTAGGAGGTGAGGACTCTCTCGGTCACCTGCTTCCTTCGTATCCCACCGATTCTTTCTAGATTTAGGTATGAGCATTTGCAACAATGCTCACAGTCCATTATCTCCAGTACCCAGCCCGCTGGCACACGGAGGCAAATGACGCCTACTCCGTGCGAAAGTGAGGGAGCAGACACATTCCTCAAGGGTCAGTCCTTTGATCTGACTCTCTGCTTTCAGAGTTACTTCCCTGTAAATGTTATGGGTTGAACTCTATCCCCAAAAAAGCTATGTTGAGGGGTGCCTGGCTGGCTCAGTCGGTAGAGCATGTGACTCTTGATCTCTGAGTCATGAGTTCAAGTCCCACAATGGGCACACGGATTAGTCCAAAAAAAAGGGGGGGGGAATCTGGACGCAGGGACATACAGACACACAGGGAAGAAGGTCACATGAACATGAAGGCGGAGATGAGAGCTATGCAGCCACAAGCCAAGGAAAGTCTGGGTCCACCAAAAGCTGAAAGAGGCAAGGAATTCTCCCTAGATTCTTCAGAGAGAGCACGGCTCCGCCAACACCTTGATTTCAGACTTCTGGCCTCACTAAGCCATTCACTTCACGGCACTTTGAAAGTACAGCCCTAGGAAACTAATACAAGAAATAACAAGAAATAACAATCCTAGGCACTAGAAGAAAAAGAAGAAATTTATACCGATAAAGAGTTTTAAATATGTGTGGGAGACAAAGTGATGAGCAAAGGGACAAAACAGTTATCTCTGGTTAAAAAAAGAAGAAAAAGACATGAACTAAGGCCACCTCTCCTTTAAAGAGACGCCGCAGGACCTCCTTCCAGAAACGCACCAAACCAGCATGATAACCACCACTGAGAACCAATGACAAGGCAGCCTCAGAAAAGCCAAAGGAGGGATAGCAGTTACTCCGCACCCAAAGCTTGGAGACTCGGTTCATTTCCCGTGCTCACACGTCCACAAGGACTCGCAAGTTTCCTTGGGGCCTCCATTTGCCCCATAAAAAAAATGGGAATGAAAGCCACAGGTCCTTCGCAGTATGGCTGAGAGTACTGCAAGGTCAGGCAGGTGTGGTCGTGGCACATCACAGTGCACTGGATTTGAAACAAGCGCCTCGGCTTTTCCCGAGGTGCCCTGAAGCTCTCCCTGATTCAGCCCTGCACATTCCGCCACTTCAGCCCCTACCTTCAGTGGGCCTGCGGGGCGCTGGAGGTCAGCCCCACCCTCATGGAGGAAGTAATTCCATATTTCTGTTATCACCCAAAACAACAGCTACCACTTGTACCAAGCACTAGGATCCGTCAGGCGCAGGGCGGGGCAGCCTGTGCGTACTCTTCTCTACTGCGTACGTCCTTCTGGCTCACGTGCTGCCGGAAGACAGGTATTCTCCCCATTTACTCATGGAGAAAGTAGGGCTCCAAGAGTACCAGGCAGAGCACAGACTGCAGCCTGTGGACACCCACACTGCCTCCCTTCCACACTGTGTCAATGGTCTGTTTACCCTGCAGGGCAGGGGGTGGGCTGATCGGTCTCTGTCCCCCAGCACTCAGCCAGGCCCAGCCACAGTGAGGGGGCTCAGAAATGGTCTGCAGCTCAGACAAATGAACCAGCTGACCCACCCCCACAGCACAGAAGTCAGGGCTGACTCCTTCCCAACTCTAAAAAATACCAAGCCCTTTCCCTTAGAAAAATCAACAAGGGGCACCTGGGTGGCGCAGTGGTTAAGCGTCTGCCTTCGGCTCAGGGCGTGATCCCAGCATTCTGGGATCGAGCCCCACATCAGGCTCCTCCTCTAGGAGCCTGCTTCTTCCTCTCCCACTCCCCCTGCTTGTGTTCCCTCGCTCACTGGCTGTCTCTCTATGTCAAATTAATAAATAAAGTCTTTAAAAAAAAAAAAAGAAAAGAAAAATCAACGAAGAAATACCTGATGTCAAGATTGTTCTCCTGTTACTTCCTCCTAAAACAGGGGGGGAAAAAAAGTGAGGTTAGCAATACCATGTAATGAAGTTGGTAGGTAACCGCATTGGTGGTTCACGCGAACTGAATGTTACGCTATTCGGTCAGCTACTTTCAAAACTGAGTGTCATAGGAAGGGATAAAGAAGATGTGGATACATATGCAATGGAATTATTACTCAGCCATCAAAAAGAATGAAATCTTGCCATTTGTAACAACGTGGATGGAACTAGAGGGTATTATGCTAAGCAAAAGTCAGAGAAGGACAAATACCACATGATTTCACTCATATGTGGAATTTAAGAAACAAAACAGGTGAACAACAACCACAACAAAACAAGTGAACATACAGGAGGGGGGAAAAGAGAGGGGGAAACAAACTGTAAGAGACTTAACGATGGAGAACACACTGAGGGTTGCTGGAGGGTGGTGGGCAATGGGCTAGATGGGTGATGGGGATGAGCACTGGGTGTTGTATGTAACTGATGAACCGCTGAATTCTAGTCCTGAACCCAATATTACACTGTATAACTAGCATTTAAATAAAAATTTGAAAAAAAAATTAAAAACCAAAAACTGGGGGGCGCCTGGGTAGCACAGCGGTTAAGCGTCTGCCTTCAGCTCAGGGCGTGATCCCGGCGTTGCGGGATCGAGCCCCACATCGGGCTCCTCCACTGTGAGCCTGTTCTTCCTCTCCCACTCCCCCTGCTTGTGTTCCCTCTCTCGCTGGCTGTCTCTATCTCTGTCGAATAAATAAAAAAATAAAATCTTTAAAATAAAAAAAAAACAACTGGGCATCATAAAACCTAACCCAGAGAAACAGAGTTGGTTGTGTGCTGATCTCTATGCTGATTGTGCTCAAGTCCCAGTGGGCTGTCACCACCCGAGGTAAGTCAGGGGGGAAAGACATTCTCAAAGCGGGCAGTTGGCTGTTTTCAGAATGTGATGTGGGTCCCTCTCCCGGGGCCAGTGGACAGGACCTTCATAAGCTTGAGGAGAGGTTTCCACGGGGACAGCCCTGGCGGTCTGCGCCTCGACAGCCTAGTTTCTTACCCACCCGCTCAGCACTGGGAGCCACTCTGTGCTGGGTCGGTGACAGGAGACGTGAAGCTGCCTGGGACAAGGTACCCAAGGACAGTCTTGATCCAGGGAGGTAAGAGAGTCATTTAACAAGCTGGAAGCCCCGGCAGCAAGGTGCCTTCACAATCCAACAAAGCTCAGCTGTGGTCCTGGCGGGGAAGCGACTATTAATTCATCCAGCAGCAAATTGTGCCAACTCTACTCCAGAAGATTCCAGATCTGTCTGTGTCTCTCCCCAGTGACCCCGTAACCCTGGACGACTACAGCTGGCTCCAGGTTAGCGCCATCATCACCCCACAGCACCCATTCTCTGCCAGGCAGCAGACTGACCCTCTCACACGCACAAAGCAAATCACGTCACCCTGCTCATAGGCCTCCAGGAGCTCCCATTGCCCCCAGAATACAACCATCAGTCTGCCCATTACCTACAAGGTGGGTCCCATGTGACCTGAGCTCCCCATCACCTCTTGGGCTTTGTCTCCAGCACCCTCCCCACCCACCAGCCCTCTTCAGCCCCAGCCGCCTTTCAGCTCCTCACACCCACTAAGTTGCATCCTGTCTTAAGGCTTTGCTCTCCCCCACATCTGACCGCTTCTCAAAGGTCAACTCCTCAAAGTGGCTTTCCCAATGTCAATCTCAATGCTCCCCACTCATCACACTTTACTTCTCTGTGGCACTCGGGCTGCACATGATTGTTGAGTCCAGCGCACACTCAAAGCATGGCCCATATACCCGCAGCGCCAGCATCACCGGGAGCCCTTTAGAAATACAAATTCTTAGGCACATGGTGGCTCAGTCGGTGAAGCGTCGGCCTTCGGCTCAGGTCATGATCCCAGGGTCCTGGGATCAAAGCCCACAAAGGGCTCCCTGCTCAATGGGGAGCCTGCTTCTCGCCCTCCTTCTTGCTCGTGCTCTATCTCTGTCTCTCTCAAATAAATAAATAAAATATTTAAAAAAAAAAAAAGGAAATACAAATTCTTCCACTTACCGCAAGCCCTACATGGATGCACACACTCGAACTCCTTAGGAGCGGGGCCTGGGAATCTGTATCTTAATGAGCTCCCAGGTGAGATTCCTACCCTTGCTCAAGTTGGAGAAGAACTGATCTAGTTCATGTATTTGGTTCCCTGGTGATTACCTCTCTTTGACATACATATCTCACGTCGGGAGAGCAGAAATGTTGTTCTGCATTATTGCCTACTGAACCCCCAGCATCCAGAATAATGTCTAATAATAGCAGGTGCTCAATCAATATTTGATGAATTAACAAAAATAAAGAGGTGGATTCCCTCCGCATACGATCAAACAAGTGCCGCGTGTGCCAAGCAGTGAATCAGGCATGGCCCAGCCCGACAGAGGCTGTCGGACCTGCAGGCGAGAGAAAACAGCACACGAACACCCCCAGACTTCCAGTTTTTCCAGGGGCCTGAAGTAGGAGATCTGGAGTTTAGGGGATCTCCACTGAGTGAGGGAACATCTCAGGGAATATCCGTACCTATAACCCCAGGAGGACAGAACTTTACCAAAAAGCCTTTCATTTCCCGGAATTACGACTATTCCCAGACAAAAGCCAGGACAACCTTTCAGGAGAAACAGCAAGCAGAGGGAAGAAGTTACATTCATAGCATGAATGCACTTCTCTGGGTCCAGCCATAAAAAACAGGAGCCCTCTCTGTCCCCATCCCCGCTACCCCAAACACTCGGGTCACTATCACTTTCAACAAAGTCCCCGCTAGGTCAGGATTCGAGGGCATTTCGATTCTTTCCAGCTAGTCTTCCTTGAAAAGGAGAAAGTACCATCTTTAAAGAAAATAATAGCACTGTAAATGATGACTTCCGCACAGCTCCATCGCCACCATCTATCTCCACACCCCACTGGGAGACAGTTCCACACTCTACAGCAACTATTCAGCAGTGCTTGTAATTCCTTGGGCGCAGAGCAAGACCAATCTTTTTGTAATTGCCACAACCCAGCACTGAAATGTGCTCATTACATATTGTCGTGAACAAAGAACCTCTCTGCAAACCCCTAACCTGCTTACAACAATAAGAGATTTTTCCTTCTAGAACGAGACCCCTGTAACGCCCCCCGCTACTCTATGGGGCGCACGGCTACCTCCGCCTCCCACACCCTTTGACAGGGAGGAGCGATGCCCAGGTCCAATCCCGCAGAGAAGGGCAAGCAGGGCGGGGCACACGAATCTGTCTCCTAACTAGAGCTGTCGCCACAGGTACACCGCACCCTGCAAAAGATGCCAATAGAAACAATACAGACTACAAATGAATGGAAAAAGCCTAGGAACCATGAAATTCTGGGATAACCAATATTAATCAGAATGCAATTACAACGCGCGGGCAGCACAGGGAAAGTCACAGGAACTCGGAGGAAAACCAGGGGCACAGTGGTCAGCGCAGTCTTCCTGCAGGACGCGGGTCCGGCAAGCAGCACCTAAACCATACGGTCGCGGCCGCAGAGACCTCGGCGCCAACACTCGCTCGCGCATGCGCACTCGCCCACCCGGGACGGGCCACACCCTCGTCCGGGGAGGCGGCCTCGGCGGCGGGGCCTCACCTGTGGGCGCACAGCGCTGAGGAGCGCCGGGCAGCGCCGAGCAGGGCGCCCCGCGCCGCACCCCGGCCCCGCCTCCAGCTCCACTCCGGCGCCGGCAGGAGGACGCCGCCAGCAACCCCACGGACCTGCCCGCCGCGCGCCGCGGTGTACTTCCGGGGCAGTGCTCTGGCAACCGAGACGCGGTCGCTGGCGCGGCGACTGCTTCCGGGGTTACACTTTTCTGGCTTGTCTCTAGGTGGAGATCCTAGAAGAGCCGTCCCCGGGAGGCTCACAGCGTTCAGGGCCCAGAAATGAGGTCGAGGCGCGAGGTTGAACCTGACAGTGGGAGGCAAAGCCATGTGATGAATCGGGCCCCGGGTCTGGACCCCCTTGGTCCTCTCTGCTCAGCTTCGTGTCTGTAAGCGCTGACCTCGCAGGGTTTGTTATCCTTAGGTGACATTTTGTGCCCAACTCGTAATAATCAGTAAATGTAAAATCAGTACTCAAAGGTCACCTCATCTGTGAAGTGTCCCCTGAGCATAGAGCAGATCTAGTTTCTCAAGATATAGATATATAAAGATTTTATTTATTTGACAGAGACAGCAAGAGAGGGAACACAAGCAGGGGGAGCGGGAGAGGGAGAAGCTAGCCTCCTGCTGAGCGGGGAGCCCGATCTGGAGCTCAATCCAGGGCTTGATCCCAGGACACTGGGATCATGACCTGAGCCAAAGGCAGACGCTAAGGACTGAGCCACCCAGGCGCCCCTTCTCAAGCTACATTTTGTAAACTCTCTGTAAGAAAGAGGCAGCTTGGCCTCCTGAGCAATTTAAAACTAGGGTCAGACCTGGATTGAATCCTTGCTCCAAAATCCACTAGCTATGTGGCTTTAGGCAGGTCACTTCCCTCATCTGAGCCTCAATTTTCTTGTCTATAAATTGTGGATAACAGCACCTACATTGAAGGGTTGTTAGGAAGATTATTTAAAAAAAAAAAAACGGCGGGGTGCCTTGGTGGCTCAGTTGGTTAGGCAACTGCCTTCGGCTGCAGTCATGATCCCAGCGTCCTGGGATCGAGCCAGGCATGGAGCCTCTCATCGGGCTCCCTGCTCCCAGTGCAGCCCGCTTCTCCCTCTCCCTCTCCTTCTGCCTGCCGTTCCCCCTGCATGTGCTCTCTCTGTCTGTCAAATGAATAAATAAAATCTTTTTAAAAAAGCACTTGGTATAGCACAGAGTAGTTGCTCAAATTGCTGAAGTAATTCAAAATAAAAGAGCATGTATTCCAGATGTTTGTCAGCCACAAAAGTGCACTTAGAGGCAGCATGAAAGAGAAGAAACAGAATTTTACATCCTTGCTCTGTTACATTCTAGGTGTTTGGGCATCGGCACATTCCAGCCTTTCAATTACAGTTTCTACCCAGAGAAATGGGAGTAATGATCTCCATCCCTCAGGGGTGGAAAAGATTTTGAATTCCTGGTGCCTAGCACCTAGGAAGGGTATGTTTTACCACATGTGCAACACACATGCCATTCCAAAGAGCATAGCCAGCAGCCAAAATATCAGAAAGTTTGGTGACAACCAGTGCCAAGAGACCAACCCACAGGGAAGAGCAAACAGTAAAAAAAAAAGAGAGAGAGAGAGAGAGAGTTGTGACCAAAGTGAAGAATTAACTGGGAGTCAGGCAGCCCCAGGAGGAAAAGACAGGAAACGGAGATGCTTGGTGCTAATCTAATCTAGTGAATCTAGTTTAAAAAGGTTTTAAGGTCTTTCTGTTGCCATCAAGATAAAAACCAGACTCCTTAGCATTTTTACTTTTGAAGTAGTTAAAATCTGTTAACCTTTTTCCCGTTTGGCATCTCAGTTGTGCTTAGAAAGACCCATCTTCACAAGTTGTAAAATTATAACTTATAAGAGGCCAAAAAGAAAATCAACCAAGTTAAGTGATAAATTGAAAACTTGTGCATCATATATGACAAAGCATTCGTTAATATCCACAATATACAAAGAGTTTGCACAAATCAATAAGAAAACACTTTTAATTTGGAGGAAGAGATGGAACCACAAATCATATAACAAAAAGTAAACAAAACTGGTAAATAAAAATGTGGAAAGATGCCCACATCACTAAAAATTAATGATACTGAAATTTTCGATGAGGTGGGTTTTTTAAAAAAGATTTTATTTATTTGAGAGAGAGAGAACAGCAGGCGGGCTCATGACCTGAGCCAAAGACAGATGCTTAAGTGAGCCACCCAGGCACCCCTCAATGAGATGGTTTTTGCTGACTAAATTGGCAAACAATTAAAATATAGTTACAACTAATGTTAAAAAGAATATGGAGAAAAGGTGCTTGCATCCACTACTGGTAGAATGACAGCTTTTGGAAGGCTGGCAATTTGGCAGTATTCATTAAAATTTTAACATGTAATATATTTAATTATATACGCTTTGACCTAAAAATTCAAATTTTAGGAATTTATTCCATAGAAACTCTCACAAATAAAGATACATGTACAAGAGCATTTAATGCAGTATTATTTCTAATAATAAAAAGTTGGAAAACATATAAATGTTTAATAGCATAAGTTTGGTTGGCTAAATTAAGGCTCATCAATATAATGAAACAGTATTTTACATATTCAGAGGGATAAGGTGGGTGTATGTATGCTGACCTGGAAATATACACATGATACATTACATGAAAAGAGCAAATTACACAACTGTTCATATAGTATGGCTTTTAAAATTTGTTCATATAGGGTGCCTGGCTGGTTTGGTTGGTAGATCATATGACTCTTGATCTCAGGGTTGTGAGTTTGAGCCCCACATTGGGGGTAGAGATTCCTTTTTTTAAAAAATCTCTTAATGAAAATTTGTAAGTATAAGCATCACATATAATTTAAGAAGCATTAAAAAGTTTGAAAAAATACACACAATACTGTTTGGAGTACTTCTCTTTGGAAGTTGGGGTAGAAGGTACTTTCTCTTTCTACAGCCTATATTTTTTGTCAGAATTTTAGTAGCACGAAAGTATTATTTTGTAATTTTTTAAAGCTCCAAGAAAATAAAGTTAAAGAAACAAAGTTTTTTCAATTTTGAAATGGCAGCATGAACATACGTACTTTTCTTCACACCCCAAAAATCTCACTGAAAAGACAGAAGAAATAGAAAAATATAGAAGACGAATCATTCAAAAGTCTAAATACCAAAGGCATGCAAATAGAAAAATTGCTCTAAAAGGCTAAAGGTTTTGGGGGGCCTGGGTGGCACAGCGGTTAAGCGTCTGCCTTCGGCTCAGGGCGTGATCCCGGCGTTATGGGATCGAGACCCACATCAGGCTCCTCTGCTATGAGCCTGCTTCTTCCTCTCCCACTCCCCCTGCTTGTGTTCCCTCTCTCGCTGGCAGTCTCCATCTCTGTCAAATAAATAAATAAAATCTTTAAAAAAAATAAGATAAAAAAATAAAAGGCTAAAGGTTTCGTCTTAAGATCATCTGTCTCTAAGGGGCGCCTGGGTGGCTCAGTCGGTGAAGCGTCTGCCTTCGGCGCAGGTCATGATCTCAGGGTCCTGGGATGGAGCCCTGTGTTGGGCTCCAGCTCTCCAGCCCCATGTGAGGCTCCCAGTTCCGCGGGGAGTCTGCCTCTCCCTCTCCCCCCTGCTCCTTCTCTTTTTCTCTCTCTCTCAAGTAAATAAAATCTTAAAAAAAGAAGTCACCTGTCTCTAAATCATGCCCTCAGTATTTGCTGAGGATCGATTTGCTATATCGCATTGTCAGTGGTGCTGGTAGATCCAGCAGGCAGGGCAAGATGCATTGCCCGGTGGTCCCTGTGGGTAGAGTGACACAGGAGATACTACATGGTGATGTCACAGCACAGGTTATAGCAAATCCCAGTTTGTATGTTTTGAAGGATAATAATTGCATAAACTACTAAGTTGAAATTGTGCAAATGTAAATATATTGGTTGTTAAGTTCTTTTCAAGGACATCATTCTCTTTAAGTGCTAAGATATTTAAATTACAGAAATAGTCTTTACCCAGCATGGATCAGACTTGGTTTCCGCATAAATGACCATCTGCTACAAACCTGTGACATAGCTGAAAAAGGAGAAGAGATACTCCCGACAGGCAAAACAGTGAGGGATTCTTGCAAGATGAAATAAGAACAGATGAATGGGGCAACCCCCCATAAAATGAGGACAAATACTCCCGACCGAGCAAAAGAGAGACACTTCAAAAAAGGTGCATTTTCTGAGCAAAACCCTGGAATGCCCCTGAGATAAGAAGCAAGAGGGAGTGTGAGAAAATACACATGTTGACAGTTGGCCAGAAAGTTAACTAATGGAATTCATGGGTGGTTGGTCTGTCTCCCTAGCGAGCAGTGTCACATTTCGGCTGAAGCCATGGGTCTTAGACTGCTCAGGCCACCGTCACAAATCACCAGAGACTGGTTGCCTTCCACACACCACAAATTTATTTCTCAAGGTTCTGCAGGCTGGGGAGTCCAAGATCACAGCACCAGCAGGATTGGTGTCTGCTGAGAACCCACTTCCTGGTTAGATGGTCATCATCCTGCCTTGTCCCCATGGCAGAGGAAGCAAGAGAGCTCTCTGAGGTCTCTTTTTTATATGGGCACTAATCCCATTCATGAGGGCTCTATCCACGTGACCTAATCACCTCCCAAAGGCCCCGCCTCCAATCAGCATCACACTGGGGATTAGAATTGCAACGCATGAATGTGAGTGCCGATGTAAGCATTGGGCCCATTGCCCCTTGAGAATAAATAGTTCATGAAAGACAGAGTTCAGACAACAATATTAAAGAACAACAACAAAGGCGCAAAACTCAGCAAAAAGAGAGCTACATACCAAGGAAATAGAGTTAATACAGTTAATATTCTAGGTCAGGAGACGGCAAACCACTGGCCAAATCCAGCCTGCCACACTTTTTTACGTTGCAAGAAAACTAAGACTGGTTCTTACCTATGATCATCTGCAATTGATTGGACGACAGAGAACACACTTTGAAGCCCAGTTAAGTGAAATCTATCCCCCCTCCACCTCCCAAAGAAAATTCCATCCCTCTCATTAGTAGACCTGTATTACCAAATATATATATATTTGGTAATGTATATATGTGTGTGTGTGTGTGTGTATATATATATTCGATTATATTTTTAATTTCATCAGTTAAAAAGTTGTGAAAATTTGTATAATTTGTAAGTGGCACAGCCTGGTTTGAAGCCCAGAAACCTGACCATTGACACCACTGCCTCACTGGAAAATAAAGGGCCGCCTTCTAGAGACAGGTTCATCTTCTAGGTGAGCTCTGAGCTTTGCGGCGGCGGATTCCTGAAACCTCCCCCAAAAGCTTCTCCGAGGCCCATCATCATTTCCATTCAGCGCCATCTAGTGGAACCAGCCCGAAGCGGAGCCTGGCTGGCGGAGTTCCCACCCACTACCGCCCCGGTCACTCCGCGCTTGGTCTTTCAGCGCTCCAGGCCTCAATGCGCTCACCTTAAACCAAGGAGGTGAATGCGAACAGGAAGATCACGCAGGTGATGCGCTTTTGGGCCTCGCGCCACTGGCTCATAGGTGCTCAATAAACACTGTCTCCTGGATGAGATGTTACCAGCGATGACTGGTTTCCATTCCTTGGGGGAGGTTCTGCCAAGGGAGACTTGAAATACTGACTTGGGCGTGGTCAGGGCCCCTTCTTGGGATGATCTGGCCCCAGCCCCTTCCCAGCCTCTGCTGTCAGTGGCCCTCTCCCCTCTCCAGAGGTGACCCCACTGCTCCTCAGCTGCCATCATGTGGCCCCAATTGCCCTTCTCTGCCCCCACCATGCAAGGGCCCTACGCCGAGCTCTTCCTGCGCAGTTGGGGACAAAGTCTGTCCAGGTGTCTTTTTTACTAAGAACCAACAGCTTCACACTGGCTGAGGGCCAGAATCAACTACATTATTGGAGGGGCCCAGGGCAAAATGAAAATGCAGGTATTCTTGTTCAAAAAGTATTGAGAGGGGCGCCTGGGTAGCTCTGGTTGCCTGTTACACTACTGACTTCAGCTCAAGTCTTGATCTCAGGGTCCTGGGATCCAGCCCCATGTCGGGCTCCCCGCTCACAGTCGGCTTCTCCCTCTCCCTCTTTATCTGCCCCTCCTCCTGCTCATGCTCTCCCTGTCTCTCTCCCAAATAAAATATTTTTTAAATTTATTTGGGAAAGAGAGGGCGAGAGCTCGAGCACTGGGAGCTACAGAGGGAGAGGGAGAAGCGGCTCCCCGCTGAACGGGGAGCCTGACATGAGTCTCAACCCCAGGACCTCAGGATCATGATCTGAGCCGAAGGCCGACACTTCACTGACTCAGTCACCCAGGCAACCCCGTATTCTCCCACTTTTAAAAAAAATTATGACAAAATAAATATAAAATTTACCACCTTAACCATTTTTAAGTGTACAGTTCAGTAGTGTGGAGTGTATTCACACTGTTGTGTAACTAATCCCCAGAACATTATCACATTGCAAAACTGAAACCCTACCCATTCAACAACTCCCCAGTTCCTCTCCCACCGCCCACCCCAGGCAACGACCCTTCTACTTTCCGTCTCTTCGAATTGACTACTCTAGGGACCTTACGTAAGTGAAATCATACACCATTTGTTTTTTTGTGGCTTATTTCCCTCTGCATAATGTCCTCAAGGTTCAGCCATGTTGTGGCAGGTGGCAGGATCTCCTCTTTTTAAGGGTGAATATATAAACCACATTTTGCTTATCCATTCATCAGTCCGTGGACATGTTGGTTGTTTCCATCTTTTGATTGTGAATAAGGCTGCTATGAACATGGGTGTGCAAATATCCATTCAAGACCCTGCTTCCAGGGGGCGCCTGGGTGGCTCAGTCCTTAAGCGTCTGCCTTTGGCTCAGGGCGTGATCCCGGCGTTCTGGGATCGAGCCCCACATCAGGCTCCTCTGCTGGGAGCCTGCTTCTTCCTCTCCCACTCCCCCTGCTTGTGTTCCCTCTCTCACTGGCTGTGTCTCTCTCTGTCAAATAAATAAATAAAATCTTAAGGAAAATAAAAAAAAGACCCTGCCTCCAGTCCTTTTGGATATATACCCAGAAGGGAGGTTACTGGATCACATGATAAGTTCATTTTAATTCTTTGAGGAACTGCCGTACTGTTTTCCATGATGGCTACTCCATTTTATATTCTCACCAACAGGGCACAAGGATTTCCATTTCTTCCGTATCCTTGCCAATATACATTTTCTGGGTTTGCTTTCGTTTTGTTTTAAATAGCAGCCACCCTAAGGGATGGGATAAAAAAGCACAGTCAAGGACTTTGATGGAACCCCAGCCCCTTGCTCCCAGAGCCATCGTGAACCCCGCCCCCAGCCTCTGTGGAAGCCAGGCCCCCCACCCGTCCCAGGCCCGGGCTCTGACAGACGAGCAGGCCCTGCCCTGTGGCAGGCACAGACCCAGCTACCCAGGCTGCCCCACCCTCAGAGCCTCCAGCAGCCCCAGGGCCATCCCCAGGCTCTGGCTTATCAGTGTTTCTGGCACCCTACCTCAGCACCTTGCAGAATGGAGACCAGAAGGCTGCGCTTGGTGGGGAGAGAACCCTACCAAGGGTGGGGAGGGGCTGCCCACTGGGGCCCAGCTCTGGCTTTGTTATGCCCATTTCTGGCAGGTGGGGCGAGGCAAGGTGGGGGTGG
>NC_048232.1:85340705-85355888 GCF_002007445.2 Ailuropoda melanoleuca
TGGGGGGGGTGGGGGGAAGGGTTGAAGTCCCGAAGGCAGGCTGCCTGGCCTGGGGCCAAAGGAGTAGAGTCTCTGGGGGCTCAGAAATGGGGAGAACAGCGATGCGGAGGGTGTGGAAAGCGGGATGCCCCGCTGGAAAGAGCCCTCTCGGTAATAGCCCCTTTCTGGGTCCTTGTCCAGGAGTGGAACACAACCCTGGTGGGCTGAGAGCTCTGTTCAGTGGGTCATGACCAACATTAAAAAATAAACATTAAAAAAAAACACATTAATTTATTCAACAAATAATTACTGAACGCCTACCCCAGGCTTGGCTCCAGTGGGAACAGCACGCATTCCTGCGGGCAGAGGAATGGTAAGTGAGTAAATGACCAGGTGGTGTGTAAAGAGAATACACAAGGCTCCGTGGGGTCAGCGACTTCCAACCTCCCCGGGTCTGCCTCTGGCGGCCTTCCTTCCACCCCCTTGTCTGCAAGTTTCTTCTGTCAGTCCTCTTTCCTTCCTCTCTTTTCTTCAAAATCAATGGTGTATCTTCTCAGGCCCAGGCCACTTGCACACCTGTCCTTTCCTGCCATCCTTCGCCAGTCCTTCACCGTGCTCTCCCCCAGAGCGTCTCTACCTCCTCTCCCACACACCAAGACCCCCTCACCGTCCACGTGGTTGAGCAGGAGTCCCACAGGCTTGCCTTCGAATCTCAGTCCTACCACCTCTCTGGCTGTGGAACCCTGGGCAGAAAACACAGCCCCTGAGCCCCTTGGTTTTCTATTTCATGAGCCTTGTCCCAGGCTTGGCACACAACAGGGAACCTGGCCCAGGGGTAGTCGGAAGGGCCTAGAATGCCGTGTGGCCCTATCCAGGAGTCTGGGCTGTGGGGAGCTGGGCCCAGCCTCCTCCCGTCCCCAGGTCAGGGCTGGAGTGGGGTAGCTGAATGAGGAAGGGGTTTGGGGACACCTCGGTCACATTGCCTCTGCAGCCTCAGCTAGCTAGGTGACCTGGGCGGTGGCTCACAGACGCAGCAGAGGGTGGAGACCATTCCCCGGAGTTAGGCCTGAGAGGACCTTTCCGACGTGAAAGCCGTCCAACTTCCGTGCCACCTTCTGGAGAGAATCCTCAGCGTCTGGAGCTGGTGGGACGCAAAGGCCACTCCTCACGGGCCGCTCCTCAGTGAAGGGCCAGCCGGGTGGGCATTTCTGTGGGGGGCCCAGCTTTCAATCCCAACCCCCCTCCTTCCCTTCCCTTCCATTCCTGCGCCTGCAGGGACCCCACCCCGTTGCCCTCATGCTGGGCTCCCCCACTGTCCCCGCGCCCTGGGGGGTCCCAGGTGTTCAGACCCTCCACCAGGTAAGGCTGAGTAGGTGTTCAGTCAACGGTAGAGGAAAAACAATGACAAAAGAATCGATTTATATCCCTGAAAGCCGCCCACAAGCTGTGGTTTTTGAATACTTAGCCTCCCCGCGTGCTCAGTTCCTCTTTAAAATAGAACCAGCTGGGGGCTGCAGGCCACGTGGAGCCCAGTTCAGCAAGGGGCCGGGCGCAGGGGGCAGCTTCTAGAAGCATTCGTGTTGCTGTTATTATTCATTATTAATGAAAGAGAAGCACTCAGATGAGGACCACACGCCGTGTGTGTGTGTGTGTGTGTGTGTGTGTGTGTGTGTCCCCGTTCACCCCACAGCAGGACACAGAATTGGTGGGTTGGAATGGGGGTTGAGGGGTTGGAGGGAGAGTCTAGAGTCCAATAGAGTCCAAACCTCCTCTCCAGACAAATCTCAGATTCATGGGAAATCGCCCGCCCCACCCCCCCCCGTGTTAAGGGCCCCCCAGCACCAACACAAAGCCAGTGAGAGAGATGGGGGGCTGCTCATCCCAAAAGCCAGGGCCTGCCCCCGCCCCTCCAGTGCCAGTAAGGCTCCGGAATGGAGCCCTCGCCCACATGGGTACCTGGTCCTCCCTATTGCCGGTGCTGGAAGCACTGTGGGGTGGAGGGAGGGGACGCCAGACGCCGGAGGGGATGTGAGCCCAGGTCTGGGGGACTCCGAGTTTGCAGCAGCTAGAGGCAGCAGGCTGTGCACAACTAGTGGGGGAAGGTCGAGTGTGCGGGGCAGGGCTGTGGACGTTGAAGGCTGAGAAGTGCGGAGGCAGCCGGTCACCTGTCTGCCCCGCCCCTGCCTGCGACTTCTGGTCTGTGCCCCTCACGACCAGAAGGACAGAGAGACAAACAGCTCCCTGTACAAATGTGCAGCTGGAACACCCAGACCTCTCCCAGCCCTGGGGCTCCTCTCTCTCAGAAGAAAAGGTCTGGATACCAGATCATCTCTTCTGGGCCTGGGCTCGGCTCTCGGGGCTCTGGGGCCTTGGTGTCTCCATCGAGAAGGGTCTGCGCACCTCACCTTGCAGCACTTTTGACAAGAGGGAATTGAAGCAACCTGCGCGAGGGGATGGACCCTAACGTAATGAGCCCTCGTTCCTCCCTCCAGCACCCCCACGCTCCACCCCTCACCGCCCCCCCCCAACGGTACCAGAGGCAGCTGTACCAGACAAGGGAGGGAGGAGAAAAGCATCTGCGGGGGGCAGGCAGGGATGGGGTGTTGGGAAGGAGACCAGAGTTAAAGTTCCTGCCAATGAATTAAGCTACGGGACCTCAGGCAGGAAAGTGTAAGGCCAGCTCCACACTGCGGGTCTACACCTCGGTATCCGCGAAGTCCTGCGGAGGCCCTCTAAGGCTGACACCTGTTCAGCGCAGAAGGAAACTGAGGCTGGCAGCGGGGAGAAGGCCGGTGGAGATGAGGAGGCCTGCCCAGGCCCCGCAGTGCGTCTGGGGCCAGCACAGACCTGGCTCGGGCCCTGCAGAAGTTTCCCCTGGGCAGATGGTCTGAAATAGGCACACGGTCCTGAATGGGCTGCTCTGGGTTTCATTTTTCTCCTCTGCCCTGAACTTCCAATTTCACCCCCCGAAAAGACCCATGTATCAGAGAAGGATTCAGGCCCCTGTGCTGTTTGTAGATCCTTTTCCCAGTTTCAGCCTCCCCTCTGGATGCCGAGTCCCCTGAGTGGGGGGCTTTCTACACCCGGTGCTGTTCCCAGAATCAGGCTGCTCAGTGGAGATGCCACAGGGAGGTTCGGGAATGAATGAATGACCTTGAAATTGGGAATTGGACATAACTGAGTTCAAAATTTTTTTAAACTGATTTTTTCTTTCTTTTGTTTTTTTAAAAGATTTTATTTATTTGACAGCAAGAGAGAGAGGTGCAAGCAGGGGAGCAGCAGGCAGAGGGAGAAGCAGACTCCCCGCTGAGCAAGGAGCCCGGATGCAGGACTCAATGCCAGGACCCTGGGATCATGACCTGAGCTGAAGGCAGCTGCTTAACTGACTGAGCCACCCAGGCGTCCCATGAGTTCAAATTTTTTGCGTGTGGTTTTTGGTTTTGGGTTGGTTTGTTTGCAGTGTAACTTTAGGCCTGTTGCTGAACCTCTCCGAAGTCAGCTTCCTCATCTGTGAAATGGGCTTACAGTACAAATTTCACCAGATTACACGAGAGAAATAAAATAAACCCTCACGGGCCAAATGCAGGCTGAGCTGTCAGCCGTCAGCCCCCAGCGGTTGCCAAGCCCAGGCCTCCTCCTGGCTCACTGAGAGCTCAGCCGGGTCCTTGAGGGGATGAGCCGTCCTGCCACCTGTCTTAGCCAGCAGCTCCCTCCTTCTGAGGCAAAGAGCCAGACCTGCTTTGACTATCCAGTCAAATGGTATGTGCGCATACCATTCCTACTCCCCAGCCTGTCCTTTTTGAAGAATCTGGGTGCTAGAACAGACACATTGGGCATCTTTCAAGGTAGTTGCCAGGCTGCCCTCCGAGCTGCATCTATGTGTATTCCCAGCACAGCTGCCCAAGAAGACGGGGCTCCCCATTCCTCATACCTTTGCAACACTGTGTGTCATCAAAAGCTTGATTGCTGGGCGGTATCTTTGTCGCTTTTATTTGCATTTCTCTCTTTACTAGTGGGGAAATCGTAACACATACACTTCCTCAGAAGAGAGGATAAGATGACAGAACATTAAGGAAAAAGAAATTATTTTTCTATGGAAGAAAGATTCCAAAAACGCTGTGTTCCCCACTCCTCCCCACCGCCGCCAGGGTCCTCCTTATTTTTCTAGGCTGGAGCAGGGATGTTTGAGACAGCTGTGACTAGCAGTCCTGAGACGGGGAAACCTGCAGGCCTGGAAGGAGACATGAGGTCCCTCTCTGCAGGGGCCCCCATACCTGCCTGACTTCATTTTCCTCCTCTGTAAAATGGGAACAGCTGTACTTGTCCCATAGGTTGTGGTGAGAATGGGAAGGAGTGGGGAAGGGAACATTCACTCATCTATGAACTAGATAGCTATTGAGGGCTCTCATGTGGGGTGCAAGAGAGTGAAAGTGTACCTGGGCCCCGCCCTCTTGGAGCGTATAGACTGCAGGACACCGGACTGGGAGAGGTCCTTCTTAGGGTGCCCCATCCCCCAGAGCAGAGGTGTGGACAGCAGCTGCCCTGACACCGGGGCCAGCCCATCCTTCTGGAACGTGGGTGTGTGAGCTGCTAGAACCTGCTGTTATTGTTTTGAAAAAAATCTGCTATCACACTGATAAACTCAGCTGTCAGAAGGGATGTTATTTCTGGGTGAAGGGAGATTCTGCAGGACCAGGACTCCTTCCTGCCCACAGCCACGTGGGCCTGGGCCCTCCCACCAGACTTGACTTGAGTGATAACCCGGGGCCTTGAACCTGCCCCTGGCAGGGAATAGTGGTGGCCGGCGCTGCAGGATGCCCACGCCTGCTGCCCGAGGCCCCCACAATGCCTCAGAGGCACCTATCACCCGCTCCCTGACCTCGGATTCCTGGAATTGTCTGATGGAGTGGAGGCCTGTTCTCCGTCCCTCTGACAGGTTGCATGAGATTAGGTTATTTTGGTCACCCGAGCCATTTGGTTTTTTGGCCTGAACTCGCGTCTATTAAATTCTTGGGGCACTGAGTTGAGTGGCCTGGCTGGTTAAGCCTCCGTAATCTGCTCTGAAATGCACCGGTCCTGTTTTCAATTCTGATGCTATCCCTGTCCCCAGCAAAGCTGGCCCCTCCACTTCCACCATGGGCTGGGGCTCCGCCTGCCAAGTACTCCTGGCAGCCAAAAATCTGGGGCTTAATTAGAATCCTCATTCTTGGCTGTTTGGAGTCTGATGCGATGGGCTTTGTTTCGTTTAATTTCATTTTGTAGTATCAAGTTTTAATTCACATTCCAGGAAGCGTACAAATCTTAAGCGTTCAGCCGGATGCGTATTTTATACGTATGTATCCCGCGATCACCACCCATACCACCCCAGAACGTTCCCCCATGTCCCTGCCCAGCCAACACCCGTCCCCACTACGAGACCCAGCCACTAGTCTCACCTCTATCACCACAGATTAGTTTCCCCTGTTGTTGAACTTCATATAAATGGAATTGCACAGTACGTTCTCTCTTATGTCTGGCTCCTTTCACTCATCATAACGTCTATTAAAAAGTTATTGTTTTGTGGCCAGAAACATGATAGATGTTCACTGGAAAACTTGCAAATAATGTACAAGAGGTAGAAAAAAACTGCTTGATAATATCCACAGCTATTAACCACACTTGACCTTCTGGTATGTTCCTTATAGACCTTTCAAGGCAAATGAAAAATCTTCTTCAAGGAAATCAGCTCATATGATGCATATTACTCCATAACATCTTTTTTCTCATTCAGCACAGCCGAGGTCCCGATGTCTTTCTGTGTTAGCACGTGCAGATGTACCTCACCCTTCCCACGGCTGCGTAGGACGGCACTGTTCATTCCCCGCGGATGGAGATTTAGGTCGGCTCCCATATTTGATTTTCTCTCGTTTACCCATCTCTCTTACTCCCTGGACGATAGGCTTCGTAAGAACAGAAAACTCACCGTCTGTGCGCTGCTCCCTCCCCAGCACTGAGTAGTATGTGTGTTGAGTGAATGGACAAGTTGCAGTGAACACACTTGTGCACACATCTGTGAAAACTAGCTTAATTTTGTTTGCAAGAAAATTCCTAAAATTGGGATTGTTGGCCCCCAAAGAATACAGTCTTAGGGGTTTTTTTGTTGTTGTTTCTCTAAATTGCCAAATTTGGAGCACCTCGGTGGCTCTGTGGGTTGAGCGTCTGCCTTCAGCTCAGGTCATGATCCCAGGGTCCTGGGATCGAGCCCCACATTAGGCTTCCTCCTCAGCGGGGAGTCTGCTTCTCCCGCTCCCTCTGCTCCTCCCCCCGCCAATGCTCTCCCTCGAGTGCTCATTCACTCTCTGTCTCCGATAAATAAAATCTAAAAAAATAAAAATAAATTAAAGAAAAATAAATTGCCAAATTACCTTCCAGAAAGATGTTTAATTATGTGTTCACTCTACTCATTTTTAGCAAACACCTACTCTGTGCAGGACAGTGTCCCAGGTGCTGGGGGTACCATGGTGAGCAGTCTGTGTGTTTGTGGAGCCCGTGTGCACCCCCACATATTGGGAAGGCCTGAGGCCACTTTCCCACTGCCAATGCTCACTCAGTTCCCACGTGCTTTTGAAACATTTCCTGTTGGGTGAGAAGGGACAGCTCATCCATGGGGTTTCGTTTGATTTGAGAGAGAGAGAGCATGCGCTGGGGGAGGGGAGGGGCATAGGGAGAGGGAGAGAGAGAGAGAGAGCATCTCAAGCAGGCTCCACGCCCAGTGCAGCGCCTGATGTGGGACTGGATCTCATGACCCTGAGATCATGACCTGAGCTGAACCCAAGAGTCGGATGCTTAACCGACTGAGCCACCAAGGCGCCCCCACATCAGTGTTTTTAATTACATTTCCATGATTACCTCTAAAGGTGAAGATCATCTCATTCATTCTCCAGTCATTTGTGTTTTATTACCAAATCAAAGTCTCTGAGGATAGAGCAGTGAAAAAAGTAGAGGATAGACAAAAATCCCTGTCTTTGTGGAGCTTATAGGCCAGTTGGGGGAGACATACAATGAACAAAGCTGAGAACTATAGTGGCGCGGAAGAGGCAATAAATGCAGGACCGGGTTAGAAAGAACTCCAGGGAGTCAAGGATCGCAACATTTTGTGGGAATGGGAGAGGAGGCCTTACGGAGACGAGAGGACACACGTGCAGACTGCTAATGGGAGAGCCATCCAGACAGAGGAGACAGCAGGTGTGAAGTCCCGGAGGCAGCCGTGAACCTGTGTTTGACGGACAGCAAGGACGCCAGTGTGGCCAGAACAGAATGAGCAATGACAGGAGGAGTTGAAAAGGAGGCCGAAAAGGTAACATTGGGTTGGGTTAAGTGGGGCCTTGAGGATTTTGATTTTTATGTTTTTTTAATTTTTAAAAAATATTTTATTTATTTGAGAAAGAGAGAACATGAGTTGTGGGGAGAGGGAGAGAGAAAGCGGACTCCCCTCTGCTCAGGGAGCCCGACACGGGGCTCCATCCCAGGACCTCGGGATCATGACCTGAGCCAAAGGCAGACGCTTCACCGACTGAGCCACCCAGACGCCCCGGACTTTGGCCTTTACTGTGCGTAAGAGAGCCCTGGGAAATGGGAGCGATGGAGGGACGCAAGCCGCTAGGAAGGATCCACTTCCTACGGGTGTGTAGGGCAGGGGCCTCGCGAGGTGCCAGCCGTTGGCAGCTGGCCTCCCCCAGAGGGAGTGATCCAAGGGAGCAAGAGCCAGGAGAGAGCTACCCTGTTGGCATCTGGCTTTGGAAATCCCGTAGGGTCCCTTCTGCCACATTATATTCATTAAAAATGAGTCCCCAAAGAGGGGCGCCTGGTTGGCTCAGTCGGTAGCTCCTTGAAGTCTATGGGCTGTCCACCTCTGTTCTTCCCTGGAGTTCCCTGGGGCCTCGGCCCTCTGTTTTTGGACACCTTTGTCCCAGCTCTTGGTAGCACAACCGTCCTGCCTAGCGCTGTGGCCTTCCTCTGTGGCCCCGAGGCTCCGGGGCTGGCCCTTGGATGCCCCCGCCAGCTCCTCACTCGCAGGGGTCGTGGTTGAGTGGAGCGGGCGTGAGGCTGGGAGGGGCTCAGGAGTTCCCCGGCCAGGAGGCCTTGGGCCCTGCCCATTTCCAGGGGTTTGCAACAAACGGAGGACCCCAGGAGGCCCAAGATACCCTTCTGTGAGTTCACGGCTGCGAGGAGACTCCCGCCAAGGTCTTGGGAGAGATCTGAGGGAAGTGGCAGCTGGGATAAGTGAGCTCTCTGGGTATCCAAGACATAACTCAAGCAGCTAAGAGCCAGCCTTGTTTTCCAAAATAATCCTACTGGGGTGCCTGGGTGGCTCCATTGGTTAAGCGTCTGCCTTCAGCTCAGGTCATGATCTCAGGGTCCTGGGATGGAGCCCTGCATTGGGGCTCCCTGCTCAGCGGGGAGCCTGCTTCTCCCTCTCCCTCTGCTGCTCCCCCTGCTTGTGCTCTCTCCCTTTCTCTCTCTCTCTCTCAAGTAAAATAAATAAAACCTTAAAAAAAAATTCTTACTACCACTGAATCTTGCCTCCCAAAAACCTCCCTATGGCCCAGAGAAGTATCTGGCTCCAGGCTCTGGGCACCCAGGGACCCTTCCCCACCTCCAACTTCCTCTCAATCTCCAGCCACCCCCCTTCCCCTCCGCCAGGACCCACAGATGCTTGGCTCTGGCCATAGGCCTTGATCTCAGTCATCCCTGAAGCTCCCTGGGAATCCCCAGAGAAGCCAAGTGCCATCTGCTGTCACACAGCCTGGACTCCAGATTCCTGTGCCCTGGGGTCTCCAAGGCTGGTTACACAGCCCTACCCTGACCTGTGTAGACTCTGCCTACACCTGGCCAGCGGCAATTCCAGGCAAGGCCGGCCTGGTGTATGTGTGTGTGTGGGGGGGTGTCTCTTAACCCAGTGCCCAGGGAAACGCCTCACTACGCAAAGGTTCAACTCCCCCACCGGGGACCACCATGTGACTGCACTCCCAGGGGGACCAACCCCTTGGGTTCCCGGAGCATGCCCCCACCATCCCCCCCACAGCTCCACAGACAACAGCCTGAATATGCACGCATACCTCTCCCCTACCCCAGCTTGTAAAGCAGCAGGACCTCCCCCTACCCTCCCTCAAAGAAGAAAAGGAAGCTGCGAGCTGCCATAGAAACTCTTTTAAAATGTGGTTGGAGGGGAAGAAATGATGTAAGGACAGAGGGAGGAAGTAGACCTAAAATAGAGAAGCCCCCGAGGTGCTCATCCTCCCGCACGCGCTGGCTCAGCAGTACTGACTGAGCGCCCCGCTCCGAGCTCCGAGCCCCGAACACACCAAGTCTGGCTTAGCCTCAGCGGGGAGTCAGACCGCAGACGGATATATTGGTAAATAAATGTGCGCGAGAGCAGAGAGCAGAGGTGCTGTGGAGGAAGGTAAAGCCAAGCAGGTAACAAGGGACACTAGACGCCCAACCAGCTCCTGAGTCACCTGGGACAGTGCTGGCTGCCATCCTCACAAGAACCCTATGAGCTGGGTGTTGCTGTCCCCGTTTCCTGGAAAGTGAGAGACACTTTGGCTTCCAGGCCTTAGGCTGTGTTCCTGCTCACAGAGCTGGGAAGGGAAGTCCCTCCCCCACATCCCAGCACATCCATGCTCCTCCATCCTACAGCTCAGCAGATCTCTCTGAGCCTCAGTCTCCTGGCCTGAGAAATGGGAATGCAATGGGGTTCCCAGAGGCTTCCCAACAGCTCCATCCATGGAGGGCCGCGCTAACTGTGGGATACAGTACAGTATGTGCAGAACAAAGTGGAGCAGATGCTGCCGGCCAGCTGCAGGGGGGAGGGGCAGCGGGGCCTTTCTACTAGGTGGATGGAGGCTAGGCACTCAGGGCTCTCCAATACCAGTTCACATGGCTGCCAGGTCAATTCCTGAAGATCTCGTCCCTCTCCTGCTCAAAGCCCTTCCATGGCTCCCCAGTACCCACAGGGCAACAGGAACAAACCCATCTTTCCCTTTTGGTCAAAATCCAGCCCCTTCTCCTAGCCCTCAAATCCAGCCCTTCAAAGACCTCTTCTTCCAGGAAGCCTTTCCTAATATGTTTGAGTCCTCTCTAAGGAGCTGGACTCAGTTTTCCCTCCTTTTCCCTCTCCTGACATCTGGCACTTTCTGCCTGAGACCCATTATGTACTTCAGTCCTGATTTTATCTCACTTGGAGCTAGGGATTTGCCATTGTCTCTGGCTCAGCTCCAGCCTGAGACAAGACCAAACAGTCTTCATTCTTGTCTTAAAAAAAAAAATTTTTTTTATTACCACGCTAATACACATTGTAGAGAAAATCTGGGAAATACAGAAAAGTACAGAAAAGCACAGGCAGAAAATTATACCACTTATCTTTATGCCCACAGATGACCACTATTCCCGTTTTGCAGTCCTATATTTCTTTCCAGACTTTTCTATGTGGATTTTTTCAAAATGTGGGATTGTACTGGACGCCCTGATTTCTAAAAGTATGTTATTTCATTTAATAGAAGACGTACCTCCAAGATACTGTTTCTTTTGCGAACATGTCGAGTCAACCCCTTCAGTGAAAGCCTCTGGGTTCACTGAGCACCTACTGTGTGCTGGCCACCACACCAAGGGCTTCCCACGCTTTTATTCCCCCAGCAGCCCTGGGCGGTGGGAAACTTCACAGAAGCATTTGCCTGCGGCCACACAAGTCATAAAGGCAGGATCCAAACTCAGTGCTGAGTGACCCCACAGTCCTGGTTCTCATTTACCAGGCTGCAGGCTCCCTCTCCAGCAAGGGCTCATATTATACTCCAAATGAAATTCTGCTTCATTTGAAGGGGTTCACAGACCTCCTGAAGCCTAGCTACAGACCCCAAGTCACGCAGGACAGAGGGACTTGGGTTCAAGCCCCAGCCTTCCAATCTCTTGGCTATGTGGCCTTGGACCCATTAGGACCCCTCTCTGAGACTCAGTTTCCTCCTCTGTGCAATGGGGACACCCTACCTTGCAGGGGTGCAGGAGGGTTATATGAAATCACCCCGGCAATATGCCCAGCCCCCAGAGCTCTTGACAGCCTCTCACCCGGCAAAGGTGCCCCCATAAAACGTTCACTGGGCTGGTGGGTGACAGGCCCGGAGGCTGGCACTTGGCAGACGCAGCTGGCCAACACTCCCCCTCCCGGGGGTGGGGGGGGCCCTCCTAACTCCTCCTCCTCCCCTCTCCCGCCATGGGCAGGGGAATGCTCTCTCCTACGGATGGTCAATCCGTGCCCTCAGTTCTCAGTCTTTGCCAGAAGGTTGCCTCCTCCTTCACCAAGTCTCCGGTGGCCATCCTGGCTGGAAGACCTGCTCCTCCCCCACCCGCCACACACTGCCGGGCTTCACTGTCCCTCCTTGAGCCCCTGTGTGTGCCAAGCTGCCCGATGCCCTATCTTCCTGTCGGCGGCTTTCGCCTCCACCAGCTCCAAGATTTGGATCGGTGCTCCGTGCTAGCACGTGTCCTCTCTAGATCCCCATCCGCTACCACCTGCCTGGCATTGGGTGTCAATCAATATTTGTTAAATGAATGATCCAAAAAAAAGTCCTATCGAGGACAAAACTCAACCCTGAGCTGGGGCCCGAGGATCTGCTGCACGGCGGAGCCCTAAACCACTGACAGAAGGGGTCACAGCCTCAGCCCGAGGGTTCGGTGGGTGCTGGAGGATCCCGGGGGCCCTGGAGGCAGCTCCTTGGGATGCAGGCCCCCTCCGCCCCCCGGGAAGGACAGCGCTGTCCCACCAGGCCATGGTGTTCTCTTAGAGAGCAGGATCCACAGCGCGATGGCCTGGGACAAGACAGCAAACCCCCATGGAGAAGAAGAAACTGAGGCCCAGGAGGTTTGAGCCCAGCTGTAGAGGGGTGACAAGGGCACTGCAGGACCTGGGCTTGAAACTCTCTCCGCTGCCCAAGGGCTGGCTGGGTGGTCTCCAGCAATTGGCCTCCTTTTTTTTTTTTTTTAAGATTTTATTTATTCATTTGAGAGAGAGGCAGAGAGGATGACAGTGGGGGGAGGGACAGAGGCAGAGGGAGAGGGGAAGCAGATGCCCCTCTGAGCGGGGAGCCTGAGACATGAGGCTCTATCCCAGGACCCCAAGATCATGACCTGAGCCAAAGTCAGACGCCTAACTGACTGAGTCACCCAGGAGCCCCTGGTTTTTTTTTAAAAGTGTATTTATTTAAGTAATCTCTACACCCCATGTGGGTCTCGAACCCAGGAACCGGAGATCAAGAGTCACACGCTCCTCTGACTGAGCTGACCAGGCGCCCTCCCCCCGCCTGCCTCCTTTGTTAGAGCCTCAGTTTCTGGATCTGTAAAATGGGACCATAAGTTCTCTCTGGCCTGTTCTGGGACCCTTGGTGGGTGCTTGGATATCTGTGACACCAGGATGGCCATTCCTGCTGCAAGAGGAGGTCGTGAGAATTACAGAAGATTATGCAAAGTGGTCAGCCCTGGGACTAGGGGACCCAAACAGATGCTGGTGCTTGCCACTCTTCTTAGTGTTGTTGTTTTCCTTTGACGTCTAGCCTGGGGCTTTTTCTTGGACTAATAGAAAGCCAAGGCCAGATACAGGCCCCATTCTTATTCAAAAGTTTTTGCCTCCTTCTCAACTATTGGATCAGCATATTATCTTAGGACCTTGCAAAACAAAATATTTTCATCCACCCCTCCCTTGGGGACTTCTATCCCCCCTTTGTCCCCAAACTGTCCTCATCTGTTCCACTAATGTTTGTTGAATACCTACTATGTGCCTGGTCCTGTGCCTTCAGCCTCGAGACCCCTCTGGAGGCATTCTCCTGCAGAGAGGTCAGGCCTTTTTGGCCCACGAGACCCCATGTCATTGTTTCCCTTCTACGAGGCTCAGAGGGTGCATTTGGAGAGGGAGGGGCCCGATCTTACAGCACTCCTCACTCCGGCCTGTAAGGCAGACGGTCTGGATGATGCCGGCTTTGTGGGGCTTAGAGGTGTTGTGATTTGGGGGTCCTCAAAGGATTACAAAATCAGAAGATGCCAGAAGAGCCCCTAGGGAGGGGCCTGGAAGCTTAAACTCTGTTGGTGTTTACCAAGGATTATCTGTTGGTGGTCACAGATCTCCTCTGATCCTCCCTATAGCCCTGCGGGGGTGGGGTGGGGTCAGCTCGTTTCAGCGATGACACCTAAGGAACACTGGGCATCACTGCCAGACACCCCAGAAGTGGGAAGAAGGGGTCTGGGGCGCCAACAGGTAGCAAATGGCAGAACTAGGGGGAGGGGAACTCCCTTGGAGCTGCTGTTCCTCTGCCCTCAGAGACGCAGGACTAAGATAAACAAGCCTTGTTGTTGTGTTCTTGGGAGGGTGGTTACTTTGTAATCCCAGCCAGGCCTCTGCCTTCCCCTGCCTTCACCACGCTCCCCTCCTGCGCTCCACCTCGGGATTGTTCCTCCCTCTCCCTAACCCGCCCCAGGGCTGGGTCTCACCCTACCTGGACCCTTTCTGGTTCTCCTTCCTCCCCAGGGGCTTTGCCCCCCATTTCTTCTTAGGCCCAGGAGCCTGCTCCCACGTGGAAGGTCGGGGAATGGGGGTGTGGTGGGTGGTACAGGTTGAAGGACGGGGAGCGGGGAGGAAGTGGGATGCTGCCCATGCAGTCTCTACCAAAGCATCACTCTTAGCGTTCACATTCGTGAAATAGGCTCAAAAATAACTGATTCCAGGGAAGCCTGGGTGGCTCAGTGGTTAAGCGGCTGCCTTCGGCTCCGATCATGATCCTGGGATCGGTCCGCATCCGGCCCTCTGCTGAGCGGGGAGCTCAATGAGGGGCTCGATCCCACGACTCTAGGATCATGGCCACAGGGCAAGTCAGACGCTTAGCCGAGTTAGCGCCCAGACGCCCTGTGCGGTGTGGAGAGTTTTCATAATGGGTATGGGAACTTGTTTTACAAGATGAATTGTAGAGATGGGCGGTGGTGATCACTGCACGTTGTGTATTTAATACCACTGAACGGTACACTTAAAAATGGTTAATACCGGGGCGCCTGGGTGGCACAGCGGTTAAACGTCTGCCTTCGGCTCAGGGCGTGATCCTAGCGTTGTGGGATCTAGCCCCACATCGGGCTCCTCCACTATGAGCCTGCTTCTTCCTCTCCCACTCCCTCTGCTTGTGTTCCCTCTCTCGCTGGCTGTCTCTATCTCTGTCAAATAAATACATAAAATCTTTTTTAAAAATGGTTAATACCATTTTTTAATACCATTAAATGGCAAATTGTGTTATGTGTCTTTTACCACAATAAAGAAAATTGAGAAGAACAAAACAAAACCTAACTCCCGAAACTGCTAGCACAGCGAGCATGACTCTCTGATGGGGGAATTCGCGCTGTTGTTTGGTCCTCTCCGACGCTCAGTTTTCTTATCGGTAAAATGGGCATGGAAAAAAGCACCGTGGCCTCAGGACTCCTTGGAGGGCGAATGGGACAATCCTGTCAAGATCCTGGATCGTATACCCAAATTCAGCCATTGGATTCGTCCACCAGTACTCCGTGGCGCCTACTAAATGCACCGCCGTGCTGGGAAACTGCACTCGCAGACGGCGGGGCGCAGACAGCTCACACATTCACCCAGCCGCCGAGAACCCGTGGTCGGGGATCCGGAGCGGCGGGGCGGGAGCGGCGGCCCCGGGGGCGGGCCGGGGCGGGGCCGGCGGTTTATAAACTCGCGCGCCGGCCGGAGGCCGCAGACAATACGGCTCCCGGCTCGAGCGCTCCGGCCGCCACCATCGCCGCCACCGCCGCCGCCACCTCCGACGCGAGGTGAGTCCGAGCCCCTGCCGCGGCCCTCACCCCGCTGCCCTCCGCCCCTGCGCCCAGCCCGAGCCCGGCAGGTAGGCGCTCACCGTGCTGTCCTGGGTGCCGAGAGGCTAGAAGCTTGGGGACCTGTGCTCAGGTTTTTCCGTCCCGGGCAGCTGTTGGGTGTGTCACTTTCGGGCGACGTTCCGGGACCCCGGCTCCGAAACGCCCCCTCTCGGGCGGGGTCTCCAGGGCCCCGCCGGCGATGGTGCCAGCCGCGGCCCCCGCGGGCCTCGGTCTCCGCGACCGTGCAATGGGGCGGCCCCCCTGCGCCCGCGCCGGGAGGGCCGGATGCCCCGTCGCCCCGTCGCCCCGCACCGACCTGCGGCG
>NC_048232.1:85356247-85390131 GCF_002007445.2 Ailuropoda melanoleuca
ACAGGCTTTGTCGTGGGCCGCGGGGGAGTCCGGAACAGGAACTGCGCGCCCAGCGGGCGCGGCCGCCGCCCCGCACCTCCTCGCCCTGCACAGGTGCGCCCCGCGGGCGTGCCCGGCCTCGCTCTGCAAACCGGAGCGGCCCGCGCGTTCGGCGCTGCACTGGCCGCGGGCGCGTTCCATCCGGTGGCCGGGAGGGGTCCCGCCGCCAGCCCCGCGCGTGGCCAAAACAAGCCCGGGGCGGGGGTGGGGGGTGGGCTCCGGGCTCCGTACGCTTTCGCTGCGAGCCCCGGCCTCCTGGGCGCGAAACAGCTTTGTAAACCGTTAATCGTTACTGTAATTTTCGCTGGAATGAGCCACCCCGGGGGGCAGGACGTTGTTGTTGCTGCCGCCGCCGTTGTAACATTTTCCCCCAGCACCTACTGAGGCCCGGCCCTTGATCGGGTGTTCTCTGTGAAGCTTCGCTGGGGCTCCCCAGGAAGGAAGGGTCATCAGCGTTATCCTTCCCGCATCCGAGGAGGGGGCAGACAGTTGCTCTCTGTGCTGGCCGGCCCCCAAAGATCGGAGGCCTCGTTTCACAGGTGGAGAGACTGAGACTTCGGTCCAGGAGGCAACATAAAGCCTGTCAAACTAAAAGTCAGAGCCGTTTTCTGGGAGCCCCGCCAAAACTCTCCACCCAGACACCTTCCAGCTGCGTGGTTTTAGGCCACTCCACCTCTGAGCCTCAGTTTGCCCATTCTGTAGAATGGGGTCTGCGACGTTTCCCCACCAGGTGTGGCACACACCCAGCTAAGTGTTGGTGGCTGTTAATGGCTTCCCTTACAGTGAACGCTTTAACCTTATGTCTCCTTATCTTGGGCTTGCCTTTGGGGTAAATTCTTAGGAGTGGCACACTTTAGGTGTTTATTGGTGTGGTTTTACCCTTAGTTCCTTAAGTGGTCAGTCTGAGGCTGAAGCCGGCAGGGGTTCCAGCCTTAGCACCTGGCTTTTGGTGCTGCTCTTGTCCACAGCTTCAGCTCTTCTCCACCCTTCCCTTCCCGCGCCAGGATTTGGGGATTTCCCACCCTTTGAACCTCAAGGTCACAGGGCTGTCACTGATGGCTTTAGCTGTGGTTCCTTCAGCTTTGCCAACGTTAATGGTGTACAGGTTTATTTGTGCTCATTTCTGGTTTAAAGTGTCTACAGCATCTGGGGAGACTGGCTTTCAGTCAGTGCCTCAGAGTGCCCTGGGGGGGGACCCCTATTTAATCAACTTTCTCAGAGGGCTGCCAGGTGATCTTTTTTTTTTTTCTTTTTTGTGGGAACTCTGTCAGCAAGGATGTGTCTGCAAGCACCAGGGATCCCGTGAGGCCCTCCACGGGATGGAGTGAGGCCCAAAACAAATGGACCGATGATACACTTAAGCACCGTCCCCATGGGTGGGTCCTTTTTTCCCCGTCTCCCGTTCACTTGCTTGCCTCTTCTGAGAAGTCTTCCCTGACTACCTCATCTAAAGGTGCGGCGCTTCCTCTCTTCCTACGAGTTTCTCTGTGCCAGGACCTTGACGGACTGTTTCAGGACACCAAAGACAGATGGAAATGACCCCTTGGTGCTCATGTAGCATGACACTAGCCGGCAGCTCCATGAAAACGGGAGGACCAGAAGCCACACTCATGGCACAGCCTGGGCACACTGGGAGAGGCTGGGTGTGGAGTGCTGTGTGCATGCTAAGTGTCCGAAGTTTTTTATTAGGGGTTGGTAGGTGTGAAAGCTGGATTCGCTGAGCTGCAGAGAAACCGGAGAGCAGCACCAGTTTTTTCTCTTCCGGCCGGCCCCTGTGTGAAAGGGGGTGCTTGGGGAACGGCTCCATCCACTGGTTGAGTCTTGAAGCTGACCTCGGAGGTATTTTCCCCTCTCCCTGGAAAGCATCCTGTTTTTAGTGAACCTATTAAATTTGTAGACAATTAATGGCCTCTTGCTTCCCCTGCCTCGCACATAGTGGATCCCACGAGAGTCCGGCTGTTTTTTTCTGTCTGCTCAGAACAATTCCGAGAGGTCTCAAGGACGTCCCCGGCACGCTCGGGTGTTGTTGTCGGCGGCCGCCAGGAAGCCTGCCATGGGTCCGGAGTGGACACGTGTAGCCGCTCCCTCTCGTCTCTTTGTCCTGCCGCTGGTTGGCTGGGGCCCGGCCCTGGGAGAAATGCAGAATGTAAGCAAATAAGGCCACAGCCTCCAGTTCCTCGTTGGCACTGAGGCCGCCGCAGAGAGGCCAGGGCTGGTGGTCAGTGCGGAGGCGGGCGCAGGGAGGACAGCTGATTTTCCTAGGGTCAATATTAGGGTGTGACAATACAAAACACCCGCAGGGCCTGGCCGGGCACTGCATGGTAAACCTGTTTTTCTGGAGGTGGGAGAAGACAGCCTGTCACCCAGACAGTGAGGAAGTGTGCGCTCCAGAGCCAAGAGGGGCCCACCCTGCTGCCTGGGGAGAGCATCCCTGGGATTCGGATATTTAGAATTGAGAGCTCTGGCCCCTCCCGCCCCCGAAGAAGTTGGCATTTGTGTGTCTATGGCTTGGAGCTCAGAAGAGGCTAGGTCAAGGTGAGGACAGATCTGCCGAGTTTGCCACGTACAGACGGTGACGCATCAGGAAAACCCCAGCGCTGAGGGAGCTGGTCAGCGTGCCATGCGCGTCTCCTGAGCTCCAGGCTCGTCATCACAGTTGCCCATTAGGGAGCCCTCACTGTGCACCGTACGCCGGCCTCTGGCGTGGCGTGAGGACGTGGCAAGGCCAGGGTCTCTGAGCCAGGAGTTGGCTGTCCCTTTGAGCCCAGATCCCTTGTTCTGGTTGACAGTAACTTGTCTGCCCCTCCCGCCCCCCGACTGTCCCTATTCACTAGGTCCCTGCTCTGAACTGGGGCAGACAGACAGGTCAACATTTAATGAGACTAGAATGGCTCAAGTGCCCAATCCAGGTCTGTTTACCGAAGGTGCTGGGACAGCTCAGATGAGGAACAATCACTTCTGTCTTGGGGAGGGCTGGGAAGAGGTGGGTTGTGGGCCAGGCCTGTGCCAGCCCCCCCCCCAGCTGCCGAAGGAGGAGGCCCCCCTCTACCAGCCTGGAGGAAGAGAGGGAGCCTGTAAAGTCAGGTTGAGGGTTTGAAAGGGCCAGGGCGAGGCCAGTGGGGGGCTGAGGACTTTGTCCCAGGGAGGAAACGGGAGCCCCCAGAGCTGCTGACCAGAGGGGGGCGTGTCAGGATTCAGTCAGTAATTGAAACTCCTCTGCGCAGGGGCGCCTGGGGGGCTCAGTCCCTGAAGCCGTTCAGTGTTTACCTTCCGCCTAGGTCATGATCCCAGGGTCCTGGCTTAGGGTGACCCGGGAGCCTGCTTCTCCCTCTCCCTCTACTGCTCGCCCCTGCTTGTGCTCGCTCTCTGTCAAATAAATAAATAACATCTTTTAAGGGCGGGGGAGGAGACCCAAAACTCAAGAATAAAGGACCTCGAGGGCTGCTTCTGTCTCTCTGGGCCCCCGAGAGAGGGAACACAAGCAGGGGGAGTGGGAGAGGAAGAAGCAGGCTCATAGCAGAGGAGCCTGATGTGGGGCTCGATCCCATAACGCCGGGATCACGTCCTGAGCCGAAGGCAGACACTTAACCGCTGTGCCACCCAGGCGCCCCAGGGCACAATCTTTTTTACTTACTTTAAACACTGAAGAACTTATTTTATTTTTATTTATTAATTTATTTTTTCTTTCATGAATTTTTCAAGTAATCTCTATACCCAATGTGGGGCTCGAACTCACAACAACCCCAAGATCAAGAGTCACATGCTCCACCAGCTGAGCCAGCCAGCTGCCCCAAGAACCTTTTTTAAATACATGCTTCTTAAACTTAAAATACTGCAGGCCCGGGTAGGATCTTGGCCCCCTGTCCTTTCTAATGGTGATGGAAAAGCAGAGGGGCCGCTTGGGCCCCCTTTTGGGTGTCAACGAGGACTTTGATTGGGATCCCAATCCCACTTGGGATTTTCCTTGCCTTGTTCCCCCCACCCCCCACCACCTGTTTTCTTTTCACTCCCTTGAACTGTGTATTATAACAAAACACCACGATCTGGGTGGCTTGTAAACCGCAAGTTTATTTCTCACAGCCCTGGATGCTGGAAATCCAAGGTCAGGGTGCCACTGACTTCCTGTATCCTTGAGTGGGGGACTGGGGACCGGAAGGGAGCTCTCCTGGGCCTCTCTTGGAAGAGCACTAATCCCGTTAGTGGAGCCTGCAGGATCTCATAGCCTCTTGGAGGCCCCACCCCCTGGTACCATCACCCTGGGCTTTATGAATTTGGGAGGAGACACAAACCTTCAGGCCACAGTAAACTGGTGTAAAGCCAGTTTCAAAATCAGTCATCCAGAGAATTGTTAATCTGTTCGACTTTCTCCAGGTTGGGGAATCTTTATAGATATTTGAGCAGGAAAGGACCTAAAAAGAAAATCTCCCCAACGTTTGTTTTACAGACAAGGAATTCAGGGTCCAGAGGGGCTAAGGGACTTGTCCAAAGCCAAATGGCCAAGCCGGACTAGGACGCGGGTGTCCCGCCCAGCGCCCCGTGGCGCAATGCCCCCTCTAGGTGGTGAGCAGAAGCGGTGAGAGACATGCACATTTGCGTAAGTGGCACCACAGTGGCTCCTCGTCTCTCTCGCGGCATGCGGCAGCTAACCGTGACTTCTTTCCCGTTGCTGCGGACCCACCTCCGTCCTTGTTTGCGGCGGCCAGCCTGGCCCAAGATTCGGGGAGGAGGAGGGGGCACTGGTTTCGCATCATTTCCACTAACGAACCAGAGCGCACTGAGCCAGGCCTGGCGTGGGGCCCTGGGGACCTGCCGCCGAATCAGGCCTCTGCAGCTCCCGCCAAAATTGGACCTGAACTGGCTGCTGGGCCCAGAAAGCGCCTCCCCGGGGCTGGAGGCCGGGTTTCACGGGGTTCCTCCCCCCCGCCCCGGGTGTGCGAGCAGCCCCGCACTAGCCTAAACTCCTCTGTGGAGAGTGGGTAAAGCTCCCCCCTGCCAGAGGGCTCCAGCCTGCACAGCGCCCGCTGCTGTCTTTACGTTCGTTCTCGTGCCAGCCTCTCTGCTCCTGTGCCCAGAAGGCGTGATGCGGGCACGGATCGGGACGAATTGTCTGGCTCTGGCCCAGCCCTGTCTATGTGCAGGGCCCCAGTCTGTTCGTTCCATCACTATCACATTCAGTGGAAACTGTTTGGCATTTCAGGTTTCAGAGCAAGACTTTTTTAGTGATTGTCAAGATTCATTTATTTATTTGAGAGAGAGAGCACACAGGGAGAGAGAGACGCAGACTCCTTGCTAAGTGGAGAGCACGACACGGGGCTCGATCCCAGGACCTCAGGACCCTGGGATCATGACCTAAACCAAAGGTAGAAGCTGACCTGACTGAGCCCCCCCAGGCGCCCTTTTTTTTTGCTTGTTTTTTTTTGGGTTTTCTTGCGGCTGCCTTTTTATTCTGTCGGCCTGCACTGCTGGGTGGGTGTATTTTTGGAGCCCGGGGGTGGGTAGCATGATTGCATAGTCAAGAGGCTCTGAATTTCCGTTCTCTCCCCTCCTGGGTCCCCATCTGTGAAGTGGGGCTGACACCTCCTTCTGGGGGAGGCTGGACCCAGTCAATGCAAATAAGGGCGTGGGGTCACCGAGAGCAGCCGCAGCAGGCCCAGAGGAGACAGTCCTTGCCCGAGGCCACAGAGGCCAAGGCCACCCCACCCCGTGGCTGGCTCTGCCTGCACCACCTGGGTTCACAGTGGGTCAGGTGCAGGGCGTGGGGCCACAGTGCAGGTGGGGTGGCAGCACGGAGGGGCTGTGGCGCCAGGGGCCCATTCCAAGCCGCCACTTTGCAAATTACTGAATTTCCACCTTTCCACCCCACCACGGGTGAATTTCAACTTTGTTTTTACCTGAAACACCTTTCTCTCTTCTCTCTCCCTCCTTTTTCTCGCTCCCTGTCTTTCTTTTCCCCAGTTGCTTCTCCATCACCAGGGAAGTGAGCCCTGCCAGCCTCAAAGGAACGGACTGAGGCATCTGCAGGTTCCTAATGGGGGAGGCTGGAGGTGGGACACCGGACTTCCCCACCAGGTGGGGAGGCTTGGGCGGGGGCTTGACTCCTGAAATAGACCTTTAAGACAGACCTTATCCAGGGGCGCCTGGGTGGCTCAGTTGGTTAAGCATTCGACTCTTGGTTTCAGCTCAGGTCATGATGTCGGGGTCCTGAGATCGAGCCCTGCATTGGGCTGGTGCTCAGCACGGCGTCTGCTTGGGATTCTCTTCCTCTCCCTCTGTTCCCTCCACCTGCTCACATACCCTCTCTCTCTAAAATAAATCTTTTTTTTTTTTTTTAAGATTTATTTATTTATTTATTTGACAGAGATAGAGACAGCCAGCGAGAGAGGGAACACAAGCAGGGGGAGTGGGAGAGGAAGAAGCAGGCTCATAGCAGAAGAGCCTGATGTGGGGCTCGATCCCACAACGCCGGGATCACGCCCTGAGCCGAAGGCAGGCACTTAACCGCTGTGCCACCCAGGCGCCCCATCTAAAATAAATCTTGAACGGTCTTTTACCTTTCCATTTCAGGAAAATTCAAGCTCTTGCCTCAAAACAATAATTTTTTGCTTTAGTTTTTGAAGATCTTTTTATTTGACAGAAAGCACAAGTAGTGGGAGCGGGAGAAGCAGACTCCCCACTGGGCCAGCAGCCTGATGCGGGGCTCGATCCTAGGACCCCTAGATCACGAGCGGAGCCAAAGGCAGATGCCCAACCGACTGAGTCACCCAGGCGCCCCTTGCTTTATTTTTTGAATCCACACGATCCTGGCACATGCATGGTAGTAAAGGTCAAGAACACAAGAGCACAGAGTTAAAAATTCACTCCCCTTCCCACGTCTGTCCCAGAGAGACCCCTTCCCCTCTCCACTAATCTCCTTCAGGAGATGATCTGTGCAGATGGAGGTATTCATCTGTTTATGTTCATTTAATAACAGCATGCGTGGCTGCACCGTTCCAAACCGTTCCTGCTCTGTGAGTGTAGCCACGTGCCTTCCAGGTCCCGGCACAGCAGCACCTGCAGACCCCCTGCTTACGGTTTTCAGGGCTACCGGGGTACATCCTGGAGATCATAGGTTAGGTGCCCTTGTGACGTCACTGGACCCTAACCTCCCCCCCCCCCCCCCCCCCCCCCCCGGGTTTGTTGATTCCTTAGCCAGCCCTGGAGCCCCTGCTGGGTGGCTGGAGGTGGGCAACAGCTTATCTCTTAATCATCTTAGCTCTAGGAAGCTGTGCTGTTTCCACTCAGGAGAGCCCTCTCTGAGCTAGGCTCAGAGTCAGGTGACTGGTCCTGGTCACACAGCAGTGGCTGAGCTGGGACTGGAACCTGGTCTGTCTTGGCTGAGGTCCGGGCTTTCTGGCTTCAGCTCACCTGATGCTGAGTGCCCCACAGACCAGTGCACCACCCCCATCCTGGGCAGCAGGGGTGGTGATGGGGTCGGGTGTCGGTGGGAAGCCCCAGTGGACAACACTGGTGACCAGGTCTCAGCTGGGTCCACCCAGCAGCCACTGGCCTGGCACCCAGGACTCCAGTGACCAGGTGATATTAATGGGGCCCTAGAGCATCACCAGCTGTCCCCGCTTGTCTGCAAGTCACGCAGGGACACACGGTAAGGCTCGGCTGGGGGAGACTGAAGGGGCACCTTCCAGGAGGGGCAGCTGTCCCCACAGTGTGTGTGGGAGAGGTCACATGTCGTATGAAAGCACACACAGGCGGCTGGGAGCCTGCCGGGTCTCCATCTCCCAGGCCCCGCAGGTGTCTCTGTGGCTGTGCGGGCGGCACTCTTCTGTGTAGAGACGAGATTGGTGTCCTGAGATCTTCCAATAAGAGCGTGTGGGCTGCAGCCTGGGTGGGGACGCGTAGCTAGGTGTGCCTTCTTTTCACCCAAGAACGGTTTGAAACTACTTGTTTGTGAATCTGATGGGAAAAAAAATAGATGTTTAAAAACAGTCCAGGCTCCTGGGCCAGAAGCTGCTGCGGTGCTGGGCCGTGTTGGGTCATTCGACGAATGTACTCTGTGCTGTGGGCTGGGGACCAGCGACTGACTAGTAACAGTGGCAGCCCCTGGTTAGTGGCCTTACGTGGTGTCCGGGCATGAACACAGATTCCGTCATTTTGTCCTCACAGCAGCCCCGGGAGCCCCGCATTCCTAGGACCCTCCTTTAGAAAGGGGAGAAGCTGGAGGCGCAGAGTCCGCGCTCTCAGCCCCACAGAGGAAGAAGCAGCAAACCCACCGTGTGGTTGGTTAGAGACGAAAGGGGCAGAGGCAGGGGCTGCCTGAGCCCCTGGAGCCCCCAGCCTGGCTCGGACGAGCTAGGAAGGCAGTGCCAGGACTGAGTTATTTGGGGACCAGTAGGAATGTGTGGGCAAAGGAGATGGGAGTGCCAGCCAGTGGGCACTGCCCCTGCAAAGGCGGGCGGGCCTGGAGTGTCTGAGCACGGCTCCCAGAAGCACGTGGCCTCCGGTGTGGTGGGAGCAGGGTCTGAGACGGGGCGGGCAGGGTTGGGGCTGGGGAGGTGGCCAAGGGGAGAAGAGGGCCCCGAGAGCAGCATGGCATGACCCCTGAGGGCCCTGGGGAGCCGAGTAGAATGGTGCCGGGTCAGGTGGGAGGCTGCTGCGTGGAGGTCCGATCGGAGAGAGTCCAGCGGGGACCGGAGGCTGGGCGGGCAGCTGTGGTAGAGCTGGACAGGAAGTGACCGGCACTGGCCTCCCCCCAGCGTGGTGGGACCGCTGCGGGGACCTTGCCCCCAGCTCCCTGGCCATACTCTGATTTCTCCCAGTCAGATCTAGAGCCCCAAGGCCAGCCCAGGCCCGGCTGGTGAGCGTGTGATTAGAATCGGTCCACAGGGCTTGCATCGGGGCCTGACAAGGTGGGTGGTCAAACATCAGTGGGGGTTAGAACAGGCCTTTGATGAGGGTTCTTGCCTGGAAAATGAACCCCATTAGTTTGGGATTATTATCCCCATTTTAACAGATAAGGAACCTGGAGGCCTTGCCCAAGATTGCACTGCAGCTCAAGTGACTGGCTGGGTTAGGAGGTTACCCCAGGATCCCCCCACCGCTCACCCAGCCCCAGAGCTCATCAGACACAGGCCTCAGGGGCCCCATTCCCACTTGGTGCAAAGCGATTCTGGGAACGTCTGCTGGAGGCCGAGGGATGTTGGGACAGGGGGTCAAGGGGGGGTTCAGAGGTCCCATTGTGGCCCCACTGCTTCGGTGAGGCAGGGGTTTCCGTGGGAGCACACAGAAGCCTCTGGGAAGAGAACAGCCCCTTGCTGGGGTGTGATGTGAAGGGGAAGGGGGGCCTAGGGGGCCCATGCAAAGGAGGGCTGGGACTGCTTTTCCTGGAAAATTGCCATTTGCATAGACACCAAGCCCCCTGGGGCCTGGGGGCAGCTCAGGTCCAATTCCTTAAATGCTACGGTCCTGCGAGCTCAAGGGCACGCGGACCCACAGGGCTCACTAGCTATGCAGTGTTAAAATATCTCCTTCATGAAAGCTGGGTCCATCTATCTGGGCCCTTTATGCCCTTCAATGGAGTTTTACATTTTTCTCCATAACTTTTAAATCAAATCAGATTTCCTTCCTGACTAAAAGCCTTCTGTGTCTGTGAATACGTATCTATCTGCCACTGTATTTTCTGGTTGCCTTGCGCGTCTTGCTTTTTATATGTCGGTCTGGTATCTGGCAACCTGAAACTCTTGGTGCTTCCAGAAGGTGATTCTCGGGGCGCCTGGGGGGCTCAGTCAGTCAGGTGTCTCCTTTCGGCTCCGGTCATGATCTCAGGGTCCTGGGATCGAGCCCCGCATCAGGCTTCCTGCCCAGCGGGGAGGCGGCTCCCCCTGCTCGCGCTCTGTCAAATAGATAAAATCTTAAAAAAAAATTTCAGAACAAAAGGTGATTCTTTGTTTTCTACATAAAGGCTCATTTCATGCCTGCTAGAAATCCCTCTCCTGTCTTATTGAAATGATCATATTTTCTTTGGTGGCTTGAATGTTCTCCGTCGTTATTGCTTGAGTGGCTTCCTCTAACTTGCTGAGACGGCGTCTAACCAGAGTCCATGTATTTGCCCTTTTTGCTGCCGCTGCCCCCCCACAGTGTTCTCCTTTCTCTTTTTTTTACATTTATTTATTTGACAGAGAGAGAGAGAGAGCGTGCGCACAAGCAGGGGGATCAGCAGGGAGAGGGAGAAGCAGACTCCCTGCTGAGCAGGGAGCCTGATGCGGGTCTTGATGACAGGACCCTGGGATCGCGACCTGAGCCGAAGGCAGACGCTTCACCGACTGAGCCCCCCAGGTGCCCTTTTCTGTCTTTTTAAACAAGCAAAACTGCAGTCTGACTACTGATTGAACAGGGTGTCAGCGCCAGGGTGTGGCTGGAGGTGGGTCCCCAGGACGGGGGTCTGCCATTTCCAGCAAGCCCCGCCCCACCAATCTCTGGCTACAGAAGGGGCTTCCAGCCATACTAGGTTTTATGATCTAGTTTTTACAAAAGAATTGTTGAAGAACTTTACAGTGTAGAGGGATCTAGATTCACCACATTCCTTTCCTTTCCTTCCTTTCCTTTCCTTTTTTCTTTTTCTTTTCCTTTCCTTCCTTCCTTCCTCCCTCCCTTCCTTCCCTTCCCTTCCCTTCCCTTCCCTTCCCTTCCCTTCCCTTCCCTTCCCTTCCCTTTCTTTTCCTTTCTTCTTTTTTTGTCAGCTCTATGCCCAACTCGGGGGTTGAACTCGACTCCGAGACTGAGGGTTGCATGTTCCACGGACTGAGCCAGCCAGGCGCCCCCACGCCTCACAGCTTTTAACTGCTGCCTGGCGTTCCCTGGAACAGGTGCAGGATTGCGCACTCAGAGCGCTACGTGTGCTGCTGTGAAGTTGCTAGCAGCGTTTTAGGGTTTTTTAGAAATGCCACCTGATCTCCCTGTTGGGTTCAGGCTTGTGATGGCCTGATGGTCTTGGGGGGGGTCGTTGCTGGGTCTCAGGCCTGCACGCTTTTTCACACCACCCGCAGGTGCACTCAGCGGGTGGTAGCACCCTCCCTCCACCACCAGCACCCCGCAGGGGAAGGTGCTGTCCTGACAGGTGTGGGTGGCATATGTCAGGCCACGGGCCCTTTGTGGCTGCTGTGGCTGTGTTTACATGTTTGATTTCTCCAGCCCTCACTCCTGCCGGAGCTGTCTTTCAAGCTGGGCTTTCATCTGGAACAGACCTGACACTCTACCGGCTCTCCCTTAGGAAACGGAAACAGCGGCTTGAGACAAATTCTGGGCACATATTCTCTCTAGAACAATGCAGTTCTTCTGTGACTTCCTTTCTCAAAGGCCCCAGACCCTCGAGTACTGGTCTGCGCCCTTGATGACATTGCAGCGTGCCCATCTCTTCTCCCGAATAGCCTGTCTCGACTCGCCCCGAGACACCAGGAGGGGCCACACTTACTCTGTGCTCCCAGGAGCCTGTGCCCTGGCTTCGCGTCTCCGATCACCACCCTTAATGCTGAAAGCAAGTCATGTGCGCTGTCTCACGTAGACTCCGCGTCCCCGGGCGCCCGTGTGTGTCCTGCCGACATTTGACCCACCTCAGGGATGAATGCTGTCCACTGTGGCCTGGGGAGCAGGGACACTTGGCTCTGTCCCTTAGTCGTGGCGTATTCATGAACATTTCCTAGTGTCGTCTTAATGAATACCTACCTTGAAGGTTAGGGATCCAACAAGATAATGAGAGGGTCCTATCCACTCAGGGCAGGCTAATGTGAAGAATTACAGAATTTTTAGGACCCCAGGACATTACTGTAAGACAGTGGGTTGAAGTTGGTGCCTCATCCCTTGGCATCGCGCAGTTACTAAGTGACAGAGCTGGGATTGAGCTCGGGTCTGTTGGTTCCATATTCTTCCCCATTATATTCTGGCCCTAAGGCTGTTCAGTGTGGCGTGGGGTAAATTGTGAACGAGGTCACAGACTCCTACCCAGTTGTTTCAGGGGAGGACGTAAACACTTCTGATGGGGGAATCCACAATTGTAACAGGAGGGCCTTGGGCTGCAAGGAACTGGAAGCTCAATGAATGGTGATTTGAATGAGCTGGGTTCCATTTTTCTAATACAATTAGGGTGGCTGGGGCTTACATATTTGCAGTTGTTCGAGAATGCCATCAGAGAGCCAGGCTCTGTCCTTCTCTCCTCCGCATTCTTGGCACGTTGGTTATCCTTAACGTACAGCACCTTGGCGTCAGAGTGGCTGCTGCAGCTCCAGCCTTCCCTCCTGCGTTGAAGGCAGCAGCCCTCTCGTCAGACCTCCGAGACCTCATTGCCCAGAGCCGGGTTGTGTGCCCACCGCCAGCTGCAAGGCATGCTGGGAAAGTGAGGAGGAGAGTCACAGTTGGCTCCGATGAATGAGGTTCAGTCAGTCTGTGTCTTTCTCCCCCAGAGAAGAAATGTCCCACACAGGACCCCTCTCCAGGAACCTCTTTTTGAGCACCTTCCTGCAGGAGCATGGCCCGGAAGTTCTGGAGGTTCCGGGCATGACTGATCTCGTGGAATACTATGATCCAGGGCCCTCCCCTAACAGGTAGGTCCCAGTAACACTGCAGGCCCCACCCACCCCCACTTCTGGTCCGTGACCTTCGGGGTATGGTTAGAAGAGCAGGCCTTCTGGGCTCCAGGGCGGAAAGTCCCCAGGTGTGGTCGTGGAGGCCTGTGCCCGGGCACGGTGCTTCCTCTGACGTCAGCCCACAGAGCCCTCGGCCTCCAGCATATTCCCAGGAGGGGCCTTGGGCCAAGATGGCTTAGCCTGTGGCTTTAGGACTGGGTATCTCCTAGCCCTCGGTGACTATGATCACCTCATTGGGGCCACCTGATGAGATGGTTCTAAGTTTAGAAAAATCAGAAGTAGCCCGAGGGAGCCTGGCCCGGGCTGCCGGGGCAGTGAAGAGGGGATCTTTGCAGGACCGGCCCCAGGGTTCCAGGTGCTTCCCTTTGCTTTAGGCCTCAGGATTCTCTGAGTCATTAGGGCCTGGACCCAGGGCTTGGGGCTGGCTGGGATCTTAGAGCTGGAGGGACCCGAAAATCTGCCTCTTGCCCTGTCGCTGCTCCACTTGCAGATGACAACAGGGGACGCTCAGCCTGGGGCGGTATCTTCCCGAGGTCCCACAGGGTATTGACATAGAGGTGGGACCTCAACCCCCCACCTGGATCGCCAGCCAGACCTCCCCAGCCTCCCATCCGACCTTCCGGCACCCCTGGAATAGAGAGCATGGACCCCGGGGAGACTGGGCAGGTAGTTGGGGCTGACCTGGGAGCCACGGGGAGGCCTGCCTGCCTGGAAAGTCCCAGATGGAATGTGGGCAAACCCCTGAGAGCAGGGCTGAAGCCAGCCCAGAGGGAGGGGAGGGTGTTGGATCTGGAGATGAGGTGTGAGTGCACAGTCCTCCTTCCCACCCAGGATTCCTGTTCAGTGAGAGGAGGGAACTGGTGAGCCCCTCCTCCTGAAAGGGGTGATGACAGCAGGTGGTTTCCAGATTGGGGAGCAGGGAACAGGCCTAGACTCCACACAAGGGGGAGGGTAAATCAAGACCCCATGGGAAGCCAGTCCCAGATGGCTGGGGTTTTAGAGCCCCAACCTGCCCAGCCCACCGCCCACCTTTGCCAACTTTCCTGGCAAGTCCCCAGGTGGGTGGCCTCTGCTAGGATTCTCAGTCCTTCAATTTTCCTTGGAGTGGAGAGGAAGGATGTAACAGGGAGGCCGACCTGCCGATCACATGGGCCCTAAAGGTGTCTCAGCCCTCCCACAAGAGGGGCCCGCACTTCACCTGGGGATGGGACCTCTCTGGTCTTTTCTGGAGCAAAGTGGGAGCCAGAGGAGGGGTGTGCGAATGTTCGCACCTTGCTCTGTGCCACCCCTTGCCTCCCACCTACCTGGGGCCTGATTGGCCAGGTGGGCCTGGGTATGTGGGGGTCACTACCCAGCCACACCCCTAATCCCCTGTGCCCTCCCCACAGCAACAACCCCGACGATGTGGCCATGCGGCTGGCCTTCATCGGGGACGAGATGGAAGTGAGATGGATGCTTCCCCGCGTTGGCGAGCTGCCCGGGATGGCCATGTACAGGTGGGCGGCTCCCCGGGCCCCAGGAGGAGACTGCTCCCCTGCCAGCAGCCCTGAGTCCCTCCACCGGCAGTCCCCAGCCCCTGCACCTGGGCGGCAAAGCGGAACCCAGGTGCCTTTCTCTGCTGCTTCGTCAAGCCAAGACCGAGCTTTCCTGAAAGGGTCTTGATTTAAAATGCTGAGAGGAAATGGTGAGCTCAGCGGAGCTGTCTGTCCTGCAGGGGACCTCTGTTCTGAGCCCACTGGACTTCCATGACTTGCCAGCATCTCTGGGTTCTCAGATGCTCCCAGAATTTCTCAAGGTGGGGGATGTAGGACCCTTCCCCTCGAGACCACAGCGGTTGCAGTCTCTTGGTCCCGAGAGGCAGCCTCCTTCTGTTGGGGTGCCCAGGCCTCTGTCAGAGCAAAGATCCCCTGGAGGGGGGACCTGCCTCCTGGGGCCCGTGGGCAGTGGGGCATTTTCCACGTGGTCTGCTTCAGAACCCGAGACTGGAGTGGACGGGTGGGCGGGGGAAGGAAACAGGAAATGAGATGAATTTAGGACCAGAAATGGCCCATGGAGAGAGATGCTCATTGGTGAAGCCACCAGAGAAGGGGGATAGAGAGGCAGTGGGTGGGTGGGGGGGACACGGCCCTCTTCTCCCCACAGGGGCTCCCTAAAGTACAGGCCATCCCTGCCCCTGTTCCTGCAGTAATGGCCCTGCTTCCCCTCCCCTTTGTCTTACAGCTTGGCTTTTACCTACAACCAGACAGGCCTGAGAGGTGTTCTTCGAAGTCTCGTGGACGGACTCACTAACCTCAGGGAGAATGTAAGGATCTGGAGTTTCCTGACCTTCAGGAACAGGGTAAATACACCTTGAGATGTTGTGACCTTGACTTACCCTCCTGCACGTGGTGACTCTCTGCGGCTGTGGAGCAGGCGTTTCCTCTCTGGATGCCGCAGACCGCACCACTCCCTATTGTCTTGTCTTGCCTGCCTCCCCTCTTCTGCGGGTCTTTGGCTTGGAGACCCCTGGTTTAGGGATTCCGTGCTTGAATTCTTGGTGTGTTTGCCTGCTTCCATGCCCATGCTCACGCTGTTCCCTCCGCCAGGAATGCCTTCATCTGGCGGGCGTGGCTGGCTCTTCTCCTGAGCGGCTTTCCTGACCCCTCCTCCTCCCTCCCTCCCACCGGCACCAGGGAGGGTCCCTCACGCCAGCTTATCTCCCACCCGGCCCCAGTCGACTGGCAGCCTGGGTGGGCTGGCTCCTCCTCTGTCGTGTCCTGGGCCATTCCCCGCCCCCCTGCCCCGCCTGTGCTCATCTTTCTGGTTTTCGTCCCAGACCGGTCCAGTTTGGAGATGCTCCTGTGTCCCCTCCCCCCGCCTCATTCTTTACCACCCCACTCTCAGCCACGCAGGCTCGTCCCTGTGGCCACAGAGCGGGCATAGGAGGCGCCGCGTAAGGAGCACACCTGTTCCAGGCTGGAGGGCCTCACCTCTCCCCCCTTCATCCCACAGGTGTCCCCCCACCCGGGGCGCGGGCTGGTGCTGTCCCTGCTGCTGCTGCTGGGGCTGCTGCTAGGCTGGGGGTTCCGCCTCCTCCAGTGACGCCAGCTGCTGTGGGGCGGGGGCGGGGCTGGCCTCGCCCCCTGACCACCCACCCTGGCGGTGGCCGTGTTTGTTTTGTCGTCTTTTTAACTGTTTTCTGATGATCCCTTTTTTATATTTAAACTCTGAGTGCTGGGACACGACTGAGGTTTCATACTAGTTTTTGTCTTTTTCTTTTTGTAAGAGAAATGAATTCATTATACCTCTGGGGTCGTTACTGGTTAACTGCCCGTGCCAAGGCCTGGCTGGGCCTGCTCTCCTGGCCCCAGCCCACTGGGCGGTGGCCTGTCCCGGGAAGGAGCCTTCCTCTGGCTGGTGGGTCCTCTGGCGGGCAGCGGGGGGGGGAGTGCTGGCCACACCCCCAAGTCTGTGATGCCCCGGGGCAAAGAGAAAATCTGCTGGAATAGATTTCTGAGGGGTGAGGAGAGCTCAATAAAATGTTGGTTTCAGCTGGTCTCTGGTCTTCTCTGGGGGTTTGCACCATGGGCTCCATCCTGCCCCTGGCGGGAGAATCAAGGGGGAGGGGAGAGGAAGGGCGGGGCGTGCGCCTAGCCACCTGTGTGTGATCACACACCTGCAGGCTCTTTCCCGCACCTGCTGTCACGAAGTTTGGCCCAACACAGTCAGGTTTACTCCTTCTCTTGTTGTGCCTAGTGCCTCAAATCTACCATTAGGGATTATTTCCTTTGGGCTGTCAGTCTCTTCTAATTGGGCTGCCTGCCCTCCCCACATTTGCTCATCCAGCTTCCCTGCTGGATCAGTGCAGCCTGTGGGGCTACTCACGCAGGTGTGCTGGGGAGAAGGGGCCAGACAAGGGGCACCCGCCGTGCGGGTTCAGCCTGCCCCAGACCTGGGCCTAGTGCTGTTTCTAGACCCTGTCAGGGCCCTCCCCTCCCCCCACAGTCCCCCTATCTCAGCTGCTGGGCTGGGGTGAGCCCTCCATCTTCTGCAGCCTCCTTTTCCTCCCCATCAGGGCCTGGATTTGGAGCCTTCCCTGCCCGCCACCCAGCCCCAGAGCCGATCCAGCAGATGCGGTGACTCACCACCTCCGGCCGGGCTGGTCAGGTCCTGTCCGCTCCCAGCTGCCCCCTCCAGCCCTCATGACTGAAGGGACCCTCCCAGCCACCACCAGGCTCTCCAGGGTCTGGCCCCTCACAGCTTTGAGGCCTGACTTCACCTCCTTTCCTATAAATGGTCCCTTGGGGCTATGTCAGGCCCTCCCCCAACCTAACAGGGCAAGCCCAGAGTTTGCCAATTCCCAGATCCTTGCTGGGAATGTTCCATCCTGACATCCTGCTCCACCCAAAGGACTCTCCACCCCTGGACAGATAACCCAACAAGTTTATGGACCTGGAGGTGACCCAGGACTTTCCCTGTGTGGCTGCATTGACCCCCAGGCCCTGGGGATCCACTGGAGAATCCGTAGGTAGGGATGTGGCAAGGCCAAACCCAGAGACACCTCTTCCAGGAAGTCCTCCCTAACCACCTAGCACCAGCTTGCTCCTAAGCACTCGGGACAAACTGCCCACCCAACCATGTACCCACCTTAGCTGCTCAGTGTGGCCAGGGTGGCCCGGAGCTTCGCAAGGAGCTTGGGGTTCTTCAGAGAGAGGAAGAAATGGAAATGCTGTTGATGGAGCCCCCGGGTGCAGCTGATATCGTGGTTTCTCCCTGCAGGAATTTGGGGACCCCCTCCCCAGGTGTTCTAGGGTTTGCAACATTTCTTTCCACCCATGGATGTCAGAGGAGCCCCTACTGTGCTAGGCACAGGTTCTGGGGATGTGAAGACGTGGTCCCTCAAACCTCCCATTCTCTTTGGGGAAGAAAAGCAGACAAAGAACTAAGAACTGGGGGCTGGGTTCTAAAGGCAATAAAGGACTGGGAAAACGGGGCTGGGGTGGATAAGATACGGAAGAGGGCCTTTCTGGAGGAGCTGGCTGGAGAGGACGAGGGAAAGCATCACCCAGCTAGTGGGAGCAGCACATACAAAGGCCCTGGGGTGGAAGACCTGCTGGGGCACAAGTCGGGTAGATCAGCCAGCTTGGGCCGGTGTCTGACTCGCTGTCTTGCCAGTTCGTGCCAACCCTGGGGCTGTGAGGAGCTTGCCACTGCTTCTGCGCCCCCACATGTGGATGTGGCCGCAGCCACCTGGAGCCAGCACTTCACGCATCTGCTCGACAACCCAGCCTACAAACGGGAAACTGAGGCCCAGAGAAGGAAGGGGCTTGATCAGAGTGGCACTGGGATCCTCTGACTCAACCAGATTGGGGTCTTCCGCCCAGCAGTGTCATCCAGGCCAGCCTGCAGGGGGTGGTGCGCTGAGGCCCAGACGGGGAAGGGGTCATGGTCAGACCCAGTCGGGCTGATCCATGTGGCAACTTCCACAAGTTTCAAACAGATGCTTAGCAATGGCGATAGCAGAAATCACTGTCCGACCCCAAAAAGGATGAACTGGAGGCCCATCCCTACTAGGAAGGGTGACATGGTCACCCACAGCCTCATGGTCCCTGAAGAATCACCACACAAGGCCCCCATCTCCTGTGGCAGCTCTGTAGCGGGCCCAGGGCACTGGGGGCCTGGGGTGGAGGCCGCTGGAAACAGTGGAGCCCCTTCCCACAGGTGACAAGGCTGCGGGGGTGTGAGGGGCTCCAACATCTTTGCTGTTTCAGAGGCAAGATCTCACTCTTCCAGAAAGAAGGTGCCCAGGGAAACCTGTTCCTGCCAGGCAGGGAAGCAGCACCCAATCCCAGGCGGATGGAGGGGGAGAGCTGCGGAAAGAGAAACAGGCCCGGGGTCTACACGTGCGGGCGACGCAGACTGGCGGCAGGTGTGGTTCCTACCTCGGGGCGGCCAGCACGGTGGGGCCAACGATGGCTCGGGGTATTTTCCTCAAGGGGGCAGACACAGCCCCAATCCTGCCAAGGAGCAGGATGTAGGATCCCCCACAGCCCCTCAGTCCAGACCCTGGGCTCCCCCCAGAACTCCCCACCCTACCGTGCGCTTCCATCCCTCAACCAGACTCCAAGTCTGCAGGAACAGAGCGAGTCTGAGGGCTCCCACAGTGCAGCTGAGCACCGCCTACCCGCGCCTTTGAGTTCCCCCTACTGGGCAGCCCTTGCAGTGTAGGCAGAGACATTGCCAGCTTTCTGGAACCTTCCTTAAGGCAGCACCATATGCCCTCTGATTGCTGTTCCTTCTCCCGTGGCTTGGAGTCTGGCTGAACCCCGAGGAAAAGGGCTGTGCCCAGAGACGCAGGACGGCCTGCCACGCGGGCACACTCCCCTCCGCCGCTTCTCCGGCTCCCTTACGTGGGACTGCGCTCCTCAGAGCGGAGTGGAGGCGCAGCACGGCCAGAGAACGCGAGCCTGGACTGCAGAGTCCCTCGGGGCCGCCGGCTACCACAGCGCCCGGGCAAGAGGGTTTGGACGCACTCCGCACCCTTTAGAAATAATTACAGGTTCCGGGCAACCCTCTCTGGCGCCCTCCCTCTTCAGGAGCTTTGTACTGTTGCTCCATAGTTTGCTGCCTCCCCAAAATACTACTATTACTACCACCGGCAGCAAGGTTCTTTGTGAATGTTGGAAATTTTCTAAAATGGGGTTTTAGAGAATCATTCACTCTTCACTGAACTCCAGAGAACTCTCAAAACTCAGGCTATGGGGAAGATGGAGTTCCATGGCCCTACTCGCAGGGGCTCTCAGCCAGGCCTGCGGACACACGTCTGGGGGTCACGATGTCTGGAAGGGTAACTGGCACGGAGCGGCCGGGAGCCAGGACAGCGGCCCGCACCGTGAGCGACAGTCCCACACAACGAAGGCCAGTTCTGCTCAAAGGCCGAGGGGGCCCCTGCTGAGAAACGCTGCAGAATTAAAAATGAAAAACCTACCCGGGATTTGACAGGTATCTACACAGACATTTACAGACAAATGCAGAGATCTCATACCTGGGTGGGTTTCCCACTAGCACTGATGAATGAAAAAGCCACCGAGAAGCTCAGAATGACTCTGGCTCCCCGTGTGGAGCAGGCAGAGAAGCGCTACGGGGGTGGCCTGTGCCACAGGAGGTCGCGGGCACAGAGTAGACACTTAGCGATCACCGATCACCGTCCGCAGGGATGCCTGGGGGTGGGGGAGGAAACGGCCCTCAGCCAGCCTCCCCAAACCCTTCCCGCCTGGCTAAGGACCCTGTTCCCCACCAGGGTAGAGGTTACTCACTCACAGGCATACAGCGGGCACTCAGTACTATCTGTTGCGTAAACAGATGCGGGACTGAATCTCCCAACTACGAAGTGTGGGGTGGACAGAACGGCTGCCACGGCCAACTGTGTCTTCAAGCCCTTTGCTTTCAGTAACGAAAGGGCTAAGATTCCGGCTGTGGGTGTGCATGGCTCACAGGGCAGTGGAGGGGCCCCTCCGGCACTGACCTCCCTGGCGCCCATGCCGATACACCCACAGCCCCCACGTGGTGATGGGGTGCAACGTGACAGGCCGCAGGCCAAGCCTTCCCGGCCCCTAGAACTCACCTGCAGGCCCATTTTACAGAGGCGCCACCAGAGCCCAGAGGTGTGAGGTCTGCCTCGCAGAGCAGGAGACCTCAGCGACTCTTCTGGCCCGGCTGCGGCTTTCCCCCAGCCTCGGAACAGGCCTCGGGAGAAACAGACCTTGGCAGGTAAAGAAATGCTCACTTTTAGTGCTTTTTATGTGGCCTTCGAAGCACTCTGCAAACAATGATGCTGCCCGATCACTCGGAGGAGGAAGCCTAGAAACAGACTGCAGCCCCTTCTGGGTCCCCTCCTCCCTCCTAAGGCGCGCCCCCACCCCCCCGCCCCCCGGGGCACCAGGAGACCCCGCGGGGGTGGCGGGCGCACACACACACACACACACACACACACACACACACACACACACACACACACAGTCTAGGTCCCGTCATCCTCCAGCACGTCCACGTGCCTGTAGGACTTCCAGGCCTGCAGGTTACAGCTCTTCAGGATGCTTCCCAGCTGCCTCCCGGGGCCCACTTCAAAAGTTTTGGGGAACTCCGTGCCCCTCCTCCTCTCGTAGATGGCGTGCATCGTCTGCTCCCACTTCACCGGGGAGACCACCTGCTGCACCAGCGCTTTGGGGATGTGTTTCGGATGCGCGTATCTGTTCCCGTCGACGTTGGAGTGGACGGAAACCAGAGGCTTCTTGACGCTGACCGACTTGAGGACGTGGGCCAGGGGCTCCAGGGCTGGCTCCATGAGGCGCGTATGGAAGCCACCGCTAACGGGCAGCCTCCTGGTACGTCTGAAGTGATACCTGGAGGCATTCTTCTGGAGGAACTGCAGTGCCTGGAAGGAAAAGGAAGTTTTAGCCCAGGCTATCTTGGGGAAGAAACACTCGGCAGGCGGCCACCACGGGCACCAGTCCTCTGGACAGAAGAGCTGTGGGCACCTCTGCACGCTTCACGCTGCGGACAGCCGCACGAGAGGCTCCCTTCGCCTTTGTTCCAGTACAAGGCAGTCGTGCACGCGGCGGCCCGGAAGTCGTCCGCGGGGGCTGGGACCATTCCCACAGCCCGCCTGGGCAGGCGACACGGTGGGGCGGAAGGAGATCGAGGCAGGGAAGTGTGGCCCACCCCGCGCCTCATTCGCTAGCTTGGGGGCCCCGGGCACATCAATCTCTCAACTTTGTCATCCAGAAACTGAGCACAGTTTCAGCTGCTTCCAAGGGCTGCTGGGGAGCGATCAGGCGGGAGGTGTGAAAGGGTCTGACAACAGGAGAACGTACCGTCGAGTGTCAGGTGTCAATTATAAGCCAGCTACCTTCACAACGTTTAATAAGCCTGTTTTCTTATTACTCCATCACCCTCAAGATACAAATTCCAGAGACTCCAAGCCTCATTTCTATCAGAACCCTGTCATCCGAGCTTTCTCTAGAGAAGAAAAGAGCTCTGTCTCCTTGAAGCCAAAAGCCTTCCCCTGAAGAGTGTCTCAGCTCAGAGGGGGCCTCCCAGGCCACCAGGCCCAAACTTGTAACTGTTTGCAAGCAACATAATTTGCGAATATTTAAAAAACAGTAGATATTCTTAAGAGACCCCAGGCCCTGAGGACACAGCCCGGGGCCTGCCACCCTGACGGCCCTCCCCTGGGCTCCGCCGAAAGGCTGGCTTCCTGTGCGCTCAACTGTCTGTCACCGGTCTCTCTGGCCCGTCTCTGGCCCTGCCACCATCTGAGCTGCGCAGAGGCTGGGCCAGCTGTTCCCTGGAAGACTGTAGGGGAGCCGGGGTCCCAGCAGCTGCCTGACCTTGGCTGATTTTGCCTTACCTCTCCGTGCTTCAGTTCCCACATCTATAAAAGGGGGACAACACCGGCTATCTCACAGGTTGTCAAGGAGAACTCTGCTTGGCGCACAAGTGCTATGCGACCGTTAGCAACTGTCTCGTATGCCGAGCCCATCCACGTACACTGGAAAAACTGCGTAACGGTATGGCTATTTGTGCCCCCGAAGGGTAGGAAGGATTCGTATTTTGGGTCGGACGGCACCATTGACCCATCTCTGCAGGCCCTCCGTGCAGGAAGCCAGCGTAGCCGGCGCCTCACCATGTCTCACTATCCTGCGCTGGGAGTCTGTCCGCGTCCCACACAGGCTGCCGCAGTGGCCTCAGCCCCGGCGAGAGCCAAGTGGAGCGGAGCTCAGCACAGCGAGCCAAACTGTGACGGAGGCAGGACCCCGAGCTGTGGGAAGCACTGAGGGGCTGGGCTGCCTGCCACTGCAGCTGGGTCCAGCCTGTCCTGACGCTTCCCGTCACCGCCACCCTCCCTCAGCCTCATTTCGCTGAAGGGCACCCAGGAGCCCTTCTGAACACAAGGCTTTGGACCCTTCCCACCGTGCCTGGGCTGTCTGGCCAGGCGCATCCGCGTGGATGGCTACTCGGTGGCACTTCCGATATCATTTCAGCATCTCCAAGTGCTTTCCACGGAAGGCCTTTGGATTTATCCAGCTCACATCCCAGGCTGGGGCCACAGGAGTCCAGGCCACAGCCTCAGGGCCCAGGAGGCAGAGGCCGAGGGGTTTTTGTCACATCAGTGGTTGCAAAGGGACTCTCCTGCTCAAGGAAGCCCCTGCCCTCACCTGAGCTCTTTGCTTTGGCACCAAAAGTCTAATGCTGGGAATCCAAGAAGTCGTCATCCCGTGTACCCAACTGTCTGGGAGTTGCGCCAGGAGACGCCAGCCCTGGTTTGGGGCCCCTCCCCGCCCACTTCCGGGCCGTTCCAAGGCTGTTAATGGGAATGAGCAACCAGCTCCACGATCAACATGGGGCTGCCGTCACCCATCTTCCCATCCTGTCAGGACAGTCACAAGAGAGACTCTCGCTGGTTCCGAGGAGATTCACACAGACACCTGGCATACCGGCAAGGCCTCATGAGGATGGCAGACTAAGCGCAGTCGAGTGGAGGAAGAAGGTTCCAGAATGAGACAGACTGGGGCTCCGTTCTGCCTCCACCATCTCTAAGCACTGGCCTCTCACTCTGCCTCAGCTTCCTCGTGTGTAAAACACGCATAGGACTGCCTTCTGGGGAACACAGGCTGGCTGCAAGGCCTACAGGACACGGGTCGTGTAGACACTGGCCCTGCAGCTGCAGCCCCTTGTGCGGGATCTGGCGTGGAGCCACTCAGCATCCCGGGGCCAGCCCTCGGTGCCGAGCTGCCCTTTGCCATCGGCGACTCGCTGCCTCCCTGCTGGGGATGCCCTCTTCCCGGCAAACATACCCTCCGCCTGACCCTCACTGTGCCCCAAACCCATGGTCACCCGTTCCCAGCTTATCAGTCCACATACCCTCCTCAGTTATAGGGGAGCTGCTTGAGAAACGTCTAGGGAAGCTGTGAATGGAAGGAAGGACAGAAGGAAAGAAAATGAACTTGGGGCAAAAACAGAATCCTAAAAGGCCCAGCGGGGCGGAGTAACCCAGCAGGAATGGCTTCTTGCTTGCTAAGGAAGCAACCAGATCAAAGCTTGTGAGAACCCCCGAATTTACTACAGGAAGGCCCTGGGGATCATCAGGTCCAACCCCTTTACCTTCCAGGAGGGCTAGGTGATTTGCTCAAGGTCCTCGTCTATGCATGGTGGAGTGGCGACAGCATCCCGGCCTCTTGCCTCCCCCTGCAGTGCTCACGCCACCCCCTGACCCCATCACCCTGCCCCTGCTTGCCCTCAAGTACTTTCCAAAGACCATGGCTTGGCAGAGCGCCCATCACACCACCGTGGGCTCCCTAGCGTGGGTGGGACAATTCCAACCTTCTGTACCAGACTGGGGTCTAGGAAGGCTGTTCCCATCAGCACCAACCTCCAGATGTCCTGAGATCACCCTGCAATCAGGAAAGAGGTAGTTGGCCACCTCACACACGGGGTTCTCTATGCCCAAAGTCTTGCAGTGCTCCCGGGCTTCCAAACAGGCGAAGGCGAACTTGGACTGAGACTGGCCGAGGACAGACAACATGCCGCTGGGGACAGCTTCCGAGGCTTCCTGCATGGCCTCGGCTCGGACTTTCACCGCATACAAACCTATCCAGAGAGAAGCGCATTTGGAAAAATCAGGGCTCGTGAAGAGGGGGAAGCCCAGAGCTGAGAGACAAAGCACGAGTGCCACACAGCGTGCTGGAGACACTGATGCCGGCTTCTATCAACAGCCCCCAAGGCCACAGTTCTTCATCTAACTATTGCACAGACACGGCAGCACCGGCAGGAGAGGGGGGTGCTGTCCTTGCAACTATGCAAACGAAACCACGAAGCTCCCAGCCCGAAAGCTGGCTTGCTGTAGGATGGTGATTCTTAACTAGGGGTGATTTAGCCTTGGGGCAGGGTCTGGGGACACTTTGTGATTGTCACAACCGCGGAGTGGGGGGGGCGTATGCGTGCATGCTGACATCCCGTGGGCAGAAGTCAGGCTTGCTGTTCCACATCCTACAATGCACGGCCCCACCTAAAACAAGTTAGTATCTGGCCCCAAAACGTCAACAGTGCTGCTGTGAGAAACCCCGGTGCAGGGAGCAGACTTTGAGCTCTATATGCTGTTTTGGGCGAGTCATGATCTTTCGGGTCAAATTTTCAGTTAGTAAAATGAGGATAATACTATCTAATCTGTCTGGATTGTTGTGAAAACTGGGAGTCAGAGTTTCAATAACACAGGATTCTCATAAATCAAGCTTTACTGCCCTCGCTTGCAGCTGGAGAAGCGGATGCTGCCAAGGCAAATGAAGGGAAATGCAGAGCTCCCGGTTCAGGGCAGCTCAAGTGCCAGGTGAGAGAACAGGGCTGTGTCCGGGGCAGGCAGCTCCAACGACCACGATGTAGGAACGGCCGGTGATGACTGGACACCCGTCATCCCGGTCCTGGGTCTGCTCCCTGGGGGAGGGGATGACGGAGCCAAGGAGTGGCTAAGGGACCAGTTCAGGCTTTCTTGGGACCACAGAGGTCTGAAGAGCACACCCTGCACCCTTCCTAACACATCTTCCTTCCCTCAGCACCTCCATACATTTGTACTGGACTGTTGGCCCCTTACATAGGTAGGGAGCAGACTGTGGAAAATACAGTAAGAGCCTGAGGTAGGAAGCAGTGAAGAATCCACGGGAAGGTGGAGAGGGCACGTGGAAGTCCTCCCATGCAGGTGTCAAAGCACTATGCAAAATGTCAAGTGCAAAAGCACATGGTAGACATAGGCTATAACTCTGCAAATTATGTGCACAGAAAACTATGTGTGTATAAAATAGTTTTATTAGGGGGCACCTGGGTGGCACAGCGGTTAAGCGTCTGCCTTCGGCTCAGGGCGTGATCCCAGCGTCCTGGGATCGAGCCCCACGTCAGGCTCCTCCGCTATGAGCCTGCTTCTTCCTCTCCCACTCCCCCTGCTTGTGTTCCCTCTCTAGCTGGCTGTCTCTGTCTCTGTCGAATAAATAAATAAAATCCTTTAAAAAAAAGTTTTATTAGGAGACGTGAATGTGCAACATTTTCTATCGTCCACGCTGTAAAGTTGTTTTTTAATAAACACTCAAGTAAAAGTCACATCAAATGTAACCAGTTTCACGTGTGCAGTTCTGCGGTATTTGTTTTTTTCATAATGTTGTGTGACTACCAGCTTGCTCTAGTTTCGGAACTTTCCATCCCTCCATGAAATACCCCATACCCGCCAAGTAATCACCCCCCATTTCTCCTTTCCTCTGCCCTCCGCCCCCATAATCCCGTCTCTCATCTCCGTGCATTTGCCTAATCTGGACATTTCACACAAAAGGGACCACTTCTTCCACTGACCGTGCCTCTGAGGCTTGTCCATGTTGTAGGACCCACATAACCGCACTTAATTCCCTGTTACGGCTGCAGAAGATTCCATGGCATGGAGAGAGCCCAATTTCTTTATCCACTCACCTGATGAGGGACATCTGGATTGTTTCCATCTTTGGGCAATTTTGAATCATGCTGTTATGAACGTCTGTGTACAGATTTCTCTGTGTGGATGTTTTCATCTCTTAGGTGTATACCGACAGGCAGAACCATCGGGCCCTACAGTAATTCTATGCATAATGTCTTGAAGAAGTCAAACTGGTTTCCACAGCAGCTGCACCATTTTACGTTCTCACCAGCCTTGTCCCAGTGTCCTATTTGTTCACATTCTTGCCAACACTTATTATTTTTTTTAATTTTTAAATTTTTATTTTATTTTTTACTATATATATATTTTAATTGAAGCTATCCTGGTAGCTATAGGGTGGTATCTCAGTGTGGTTTTGATTTACACTAATGATTAGTGACGTTGAACATCTTTTCATGTGTCCGTTGGCCATTTCTATATATCTTTGTTAGAGAAAGGTCTGTTCACACCCTTTGCCCATATTTAGCTATAAGCAAAACAGTTTAACTGGTTTCACCGTGAGCAAAAATCTTAAGTGAAACCAATATGATCAAGATCAAACATTCATTTACTCTTTTTCATTCCGTGACTATCTGTTGGCCATCTATCACGTGACAGGCACTGGTGGTGTGGGCGTGGACTGACAGCACCCAGGACAGCTCAGGGGACAGTCAAGCAAGCAGAGTTCAGAAGCTTACAAAAAGAAAGACAATCCCCAATGAACCCTTCAGACTTAAAGGGGAATCAAGGTTAAGTCTGGTCATCGGGTTCCAAAGTCATTCTCATCCATGTGCTCACTACTTTATCACCGGAGTGGCTCCAGAACGACTTTTGGCTGTGTCCTTGGTCCCCAGTGAGCCCAGCAAGAGAACACCCCGGCACAAAACCAAACCCCTTCCTGTGTACCTTCAGAAAATTCCATGGCTCCAGCAAACACTAGGGCTGCAAATTCTCCCACACTGAATCCGGCAGCAGCAACACAGTTCTCAATAACCTGTGGTGACAGACGCGGGACATGAGGCCAAGGTCTCAGGAGGGGTTCGGTCAGGGGCTCTGCACCTGAGAGCTGGCCAGGTGTTCAGAGGCTCAAACAACCAGAGCCACTGGCCTGGTGCTCTGGCTTGAAGAGGACACAAAGTGGCCCTCACAAGTCCTGAACCAGCCCTTTTACTGATGAGGAACTTTCCTGGCAAGTTAAAGCCTGCGGGCTGGCTCTGTGGTAGAGCTGTGACTCCAACCCAGGGCTCTGGGTTCTCCTGCCTCTGCCCTGAGATGCCTCTCAGGCCCAGGGAGCTACGCAGAGAAGAGCATGACTCCGAGTCACAGAGGGCTGGATTTGATTCTTAGCTTGGTAGAGTTCCCTAACTTCTCCGAGCCTCATTTGTCCCATCTGTGGGATGGGGAAGGGCAGGACATACCTCACAGGGCTACCGAGATGACACCAAGATAATGTCTCTAAAGTGCTTCAGCACAGACCTGGGTAAGGGCTCCATGAATGCTCCCACCTCCACTCAACAGGACCACTTCACTAACTCTCACTACGTGTCTGAGTCTCCTTGCCTCAACCACAAAGTAACTGTATTTACCTCACGAGGTTGTGGTGAGACTGGAGTACAGGGTTCTAACCAGTAGCTAGCTTCACATTTACTGTTTGATATTATCAAATGTTAACAGCAATCAATCCACACCTTCAAGCGAAGTGACATTCTCACACATCATCTTCTTAATGATCCCTCATTTAAGGTCGAAGTTCAATCCTTTTAAAATCATTTAGTAACAAATGACTAAGGATCATTTAAAATAGTTGACGGGCATGAAGGAGGGCACGTGCTGGAATGAGCACCAGGTGTTATACACAACCGATGAATCACTGAACTCTACCTAGTAAACTACTAATACGCTATGTTAATTAATTGAATTTAAATTTAAAAAAAGTAAAAAGAAACACACACAAAATAAATAAAAATTTAAAAATCGCAGCCCAGGCTCAGTAGGTGGAACATGCGACTCTTGATCTGGGGGTCTTGAGTTTGAGCCCCATGTTGGGTGTAGAGAAGAGTAAAAATAATGATAACCTTTTAAAAATAAAATAAAACCGCAGTCCAGCCCTGACTCGCGGCCCCTTCCCCTGCTGTTTTCCGTCTATAACACCATATTTAACATACTATGGCACCGACACAGTGTATTTATTCTTCATCACCCCCCGCCCCCCGAACATGCAGGCTTCTCTAGAACCGTGTCCCCAGCACCTAGAGCAGTGGGAACTTGCTAAGACTCTGCCCAGTGCGTCAGACGTGGAGCGCTCGGGCCTGGCGCGGGGGAGCCCAGGCACAGCCCATCCTCCCCGGCGGGCCGCGGGGCGTCGGGCCTCACCGCGGGCTGCAGGTGATGCAACTTCTCCACGGCGGCCAGCGAAGCCACGAAGACGGCGGGCTGGCAGTGCGCGGTGCGGTCCAGGGCCTCCTGCGGCCCGTGCAGGCTCAGCTCCAGCAGGTCGTAGCCCAGCACGCTGCGGGCGGCGGCGTAGAGCTCGCGGACGCGCGGGTAGCGGAGCAGCCCCCGGCCCATGCCCACCACCTGGCTGCCCTGGCCCGGGAAGAGCAGCACGGAGCACTGGCCCGGCAGCCGCCGCGCCGCCGCCTCCCGCGGAACTTCCTCCGCGGCTGTGGCGTCTCGCAGCAGCTCCGCCACGTCCACGGGCACGCGGCCCGCGCCACCCGCACGTTCATGGTGAGGCCACTGCCCGGGGCGCGTTACCGGGGCGACCAGAGCCGGGCGGCGGCGGCGGCGCGGCACGGCGCGGTCCCTGACGCATTTCCCGCCGGGCGGGCCGCGGCACCCGGGGGCGGAAAGAAAGGTTCCGCTCGTACGAGTTCCGCCCCGGCTCCAAGAGTCCGCGCGGCTGCGCGCTGGGGCCCTGCAGGGATCCAGGCGCTCCGGGAAACCCGCGCAGGAGCGAGTAAAAAGTGCCCCGCACGGCAGTCCTCCCGCAGAAATAGTTCCTGAATGTGCGGCTAACGCAATGTCATACTTACTCTTTCTACCTCGCCTGGGAAGGGGGTTGAGACGCTTCCACGTTGTTTCTCCTGTTTGATTTCTCAGCAGCGTCTTTCACAATCTTTCCTGTAAACCGAACAGGCACACACAGAAGCACCCGACTCGTCTCTGCCCCATTGAACAAAGCCCTGGATACTTTTCAGACATGAGCTTCTAGAATTCTTCACAACGACGCTATGATGGCTAGGTGCTGTTACCCTCCGTCCTTGGTCAAAGACTCAAAGACTTGAGTGACAGGTGGTTAGAGACAGAAAGGGGATCGGAGATGGGGGTTACAGGCTTCTCACAGTGGGGTGAGGCAGGGTCAGGGAGAGTCTAACTCTGACCTCACCCCCACTTGCCCTCGGCTCCTCTCTCATTTCCGCCAGCGGGGGAAGACAGACACCCCCCCCCCACTCCTCATAATGAGAAAATTCTGGGTGGAATTACATCAGCAAATCTACTTCAGTGAGTTTGTCCTAAGAATCAAATGAGCGAAGCCCTAACTCTCAGAACATCCAGGGCAGCCTTGCTTTCGACAAGGAAAAAGTGGGGAAAAGCCCTATATTCGACGAGAGGATATTCGTTAAATGGGTTCTGGCAAATCTATACAACTCTGTGGTCATCAAAGATAAGGAGATTTTTCAGGTTAAGACACGAACAGAGCACACATTGCCTCCAGAAAGCCGATAAATCCACAGGAAGGGAATTTTACAAAGATTTAAATCCACAAGGACAGGGAGAACAGGAAAGAAAAGAACCCTGAAAGCTGAAAAGCAGGAAGACCAGTATTACCTGACTTAGCCGACTCCAGACAGCCAAATTCCTCTGGACGGTGGGGAAAGCTGACCAATCCTCATTTACACGCGAGCCTCCTCGAAAGCTTAGGAACTGGCAGCACTAGCTGCTTCTAGATGGAAGGGTGAAGGAAGGTTACAATAAAGAGGACTATTTGAAGGTATCTTTGAAGAACAGATCTTTAGACCCCTCTCTCTAGCCACTGAGTGGTGCCCCTCCCTCATTCTGGCAAACATCTGGGCTTTAGCTCTGGAAAGGGCTGGACATGCCAGGGACGGTGGTGAGTGTGGGTACTTTGCCGAAACAGCTGGATACCGAATGCTGAATGCGGGGACCTCCCCCGGTGCTCTCCCCCACTAAGCTCCCAGGAACCCAGAGCTAGATCCTTACCCTCCATGCAAGGGGCTGAAGGACCTTGGGGAATCTGACCAGTCCAAGAGGAAATCTGAAAGACACTGACAGTCCAGGAAGTTCCCAGACAAATGGCCCCCCAAGTTCCAACTCTCAGTGATGCTAAACCAAGTACCGTCCATAGACTTACTTCCCTCCCTCCTTCTAATCATGAGCAGCCAGCCCGAAATTCCCGAGCAGCTGAGGAAAACCTCTTACAAACAGAAAAAAACTAAACAAAACAAAACAAAAAACCCACTTGCATAGGATTCAGAGACTATGAGAAGAGAAGAAAATAACTGTTTTAAGAGAAGTCGAGAGGTAAGAGAAAATGCTGTGGGCATGAAAAATGAACAGAAAGCTATATTTAAAAAGAACATTTAGAAAAAAAAATAAGAATCCCTTGGAAATTAAAAATACTAAGGCAGTGGGACACCTGGGTGGCTCAGTCAGTTAAGCGTCTGCCTTCAGCTTAGGTCGTGATCCCGGGGTCCTGGGATAGAGCCTTGCATCGGGCTCCCTGCTTGGTGAGCCAGCTTCTCCCTCTTCCTCTGCCCCTCCCCTGCTTGTGTGCTCTCTCTCTCAAATAAATGAATAAATCCTAAAAAAAAAAAACAACAAAAAAACTCTGAAGGAAAGCAAGGTCATGTTTAACTCACAAGTCAAGTTAGAGGTGACCTTGGGGTAAACGAAGGAATCAGAGAGAATATCAGGTGGCCCCTGGGCCACTGGCGATCCCTGTTCCTTAACCTGGGGGGTGGACACTCAGGTGTCTTTTCATTATTATTTTAAAGTGTACACAGAATTTTATATACATTTCTGCTTGTATGGAGCATTTCACAGTTCAGAAAACCAAGGTGGACAAATGTTTGTTACTGAAGAAAGAGGCGTCTGATTTCCTGTAAGGGGAAGAAAAATGATAAAACCATTTGTAGTGTGAAGGCAGTCTTGTAAAGGAAGGAGTGATATGCTCAGGAAAAGTCATGCAAACACTCACGGAAGTGTTGACAGTGTTTTGCTCTAGGCGATGGAAGAGTAGGTGGCTTTATTTTTTCCCTCTGTGTTTTCCAATTCCTTTGCAATAAATGTGGATTACTCACGTAATAAAGTAAACACAGAAATAAAATACAAGGATATACTGTACTTGAATCACACATGGAACTGGGAAGCTGAATGACACACCGGTTAAGAGTGCGGATCCTGGGGGGCGCCTGGATGGGAATCCTGATGCCATCGCTGACCAGCTAGCTGGGTGACCTCGGAATGTTGCCTCACCTCTCTGAGCCTGTGAGGTGGGGTTAGTCTTCTGGGGCTTGGGAGGGTGTTTCCATGCCTCCTTTCTGGATCGACTTGAGCTCAGAGGTGAGCTCTGCATGTGTTGAATCCTCTAGGGCTCAGTCCAGCGCTGGCCACCCTTAGGTGCTCAGTATACATGCCAAATGCCCAACAGAATGTCCGTGCTTGGTGCTGTGGAGTTAAGCCACTGTCCACTTAGAATGAGGGTGGCACAGACTTGGGGTTCTGGAAGAGCTTGCTGGCATGACACTGGAGAGCAGTCAGACTCGGACACGTGGAGAGGCCCAGGGTGAGGGTGGGCGGGGGCGGTGCCCTAGACAGGGGCACAGAGGTGGGAAAGGGTGGGGTGCTCAGCTTGACCCCAGTTTGGCCGGGCCTCCAGCGCCAGGGGAAAGGCTGGGACTGGATCCTAAATAGTGGGAGCCTTGGAGGGTTCTCAGCGCAGGAGGGGAGTGGAAGGAAGAAGCAGGCAGCTGGGGGCCAGGTAGGGGCTGCGGCAGCTGCTCAGAGGGGGGACAGTGAGTGTCGCCCAGGCTCGGGAGGGGTCCCTGGGGTTGGCAGGAGGGAGAACAAAGTAATGGGAGGCTCCCAGGCCCAGCAGGCTCAGCGTTTGTGTCTCTGTATCTGCACATGGTCCTCCAGTGTGAATCCCTCAGGCAGCAACTGGCCCCTCTGAGCCGTGGGGCTGTGGGAGCTTCAGGAGGGCGGGGGGCCTTGTGTGTTCGTTCTCAGTCCCTCCCTTGGGCCCTGGCATGCAGCAGATATCTGGGGGCAGAAATTTCCTTGAGCTCCAAGTGTAGTAGGGGTGAGGCTGGAGGGAAGCTGCCTTGTCTTCTCCCCACCGGTCTTCCGGGGGAGGTGAGCATGCCACTTGGCCAGGCCACAGGCCCCTCCTTACAGGAAGCTGGTGAGGGCTGGCCGCTTCCTGGGAGGTGTGGCCGGACCGATTTCATTAAGACCGGCAGGCACTGTAACTGGGGCCACAACACTTTGAGGGACCCAGGGAGATGTTTTAATTTCTTTTAAAATCAGAAGAAAAAGGGGTGCCTGGGTGGCACAGCGGTTAAGCGTCTGCCTTCGGTTCAGGGCGTGATCCCGGCATTGTGGGATCGAGCCCCACATCAGGCTCCTCCGCTATGAGCCTGCTTCTTCCTCTCCCACTCCCCCTGCTTGTGTTCCCTCTCTCGCTGGCTGCCTCTATCTCTGTCGAATAAAGAAATTAAAAAAAAAAAATCAGAAGAAAAAGAAACAAGCCAGCCTGGATTATACTTGTCTTTATATCAAAGCAGTCGAAAGAGGAAGGGACTCGCAAAGGCCACCATGGCAGGGCCTAAGTACTCGGAGGCCGCCCAGGAGGCTCCAAGCCCCTGCGGCTGGGGACAAGAAGTTCACGTGGTCTTCCAAGGACCAATTTGGGCCACTTTGGCTCCTGCAGGCTGAGGGGCCCTGCCTGGCCAAGTCAGCCCAAGGTGGCCAGGACAGGCCCTGGGCTGCAGGAACAAACCAGGTGAGGTGAGGTGTCCAAGGCCTGGGGCCGGACATGCTGTGCTCATCAGGGGGCGTCCGGCACACTGGAGGCCTCCTCTGGGCCGTGGGGGTTGCAGTTTCCACTCAGTAAGGGCCAAGGGTCTGCAGGGCGCCCTGCCTGCGTTACCTTGTGGCATCCTCGTTAGTCCCATGATGTTGTGCCCATTTTACAGATGAGGAGATGGAGGCAGAGAGAACCAGTCAGAAAGTGTGTGAGCCAGGACTCAGAGTCTGGCCTGCCTAGCGCCTGGGGTACCAGTTAAAGGGACAAGGGTGCTCCTCCGGCGATGGGGGCCCCGGGCTACCGTGTGGGAGGGTGTTCAGGGCTTTGCTATCAGGCGTCGTGATTGCCCTCTCTGAGGTCTGTCCCTGTTGCCCCATTTTACAAACGGTTAAGGTGAGGCTCAAGAATAGAAGCGACCTGCCAGCGACACAGCCACGGGAAGCATCGGGGTCGACAGAGCCGCCAGCGGGCGGGTGAGAAAGAGGCAGAGGCGAGGAGGAGAGGACTGAGCTCTCCGGCGGCCGTGGCCTCCAGCCAAGCCGGGCGGGGCCGGGGCCGGGGCCGGGCGGGGCCTCGCGGCCGGGGCGGGTCGGGGACCTGGGCCACCACCTCGCGCCGCGCAGTCCCTTCCCGGAGCGGGCGTCCTCGTCGCTGGTGAGTGGGGACCGGGCGCCGAGGGGGCAGCGGGAGGGGC
>NC_048232.1:85390142-85419809 GCF_002007445.2 Ailuropoda melanoleuca
CTCCGATCCTCCGCGCCCCGCCCCCCGCGCCCCGCCCCTCCACTCGCGGCTGGCGGGAAGCGGAGCCACCGGGAGGGACCCGACCCTCCCGGCTCCTGACCATTCCGCAGATGAGCAAGCCGGAAGGGGGTAGGGGGAGTGCGGGAGTGGCTGAGCGGGGTACCTAGAGGATCACGAAATGCCCCGGAGACCTCCCTTGAGACTGTCCATCTCTAGGCGGGGGAACCCAGACTGCCTGGGGAGGTTATTTGCATACGGCCAGTTAAGGCCCCAGAGGGTCTTAGAACCCGGTCCCCAAATTCCCAGTTCAGTGCTCAGGTGTGCTGTCGCCTGGACAGGGTTCCGGTGTGGCAGAAGATCGCCTGGGACCTGCCTGTCCGTTGCTCCTCCTGCAGAGAAGCTTGGAGCCCGGCGGTAGGGGTGGTGGGGCTTCCAGCTGTGAACACACTGCAGGGTTCTGGGGTCCACCCTGCTGGCCGGCCCTGGCCTGGGAGCCTGTCTGGTCGCCCTGCCAGAGTGCGGTGGGACCCGGTACCAGCCACGTGCTCTACAGTGGATGGCAGGGGGCTGGGCTGGGGCCTCCCCTGGGGACAGTGGACTGGGGCTGATCCAAAAGGGTCATGGGGCTAGGAGAGGGTGCCAGAGGGGGCTGTGTACAAGAGGGGCACCAGGGTGCCTGGCACACAGCAGGCCGTTGACCAAAAGACTTAGCTGGCAGAACCGGACCTCGAGCCTCTGGTGCCTCTGTGGGGTGAAGTGGGGAGCACTGCAGGGCAGCAGGGGCGGATGTCTGCTTCTTGGGGTGAGGGTGTTTGTCTAATGCCTTGAAAGGACCCGAGGAGCAAGGGTAGGGGGGGATAGCAAGCCTCTTCGCGGGGTAGGGGGGCAGGCTGCCTCCTCTTTCCTGATGGCTGCACAGCACAGCCAAAGGGAGGCTCAGAGGGGATCCTTTGAACTGAGGGACCCTGAGGCTCACCCAGGAGCCCGTGTCCAGGGTCACATAGTGAGAGCGGTGGAGCCAGGGTTTGAACCAGTGTGGCTGAAGGCCCTGCTCCGTCCACTGTGCTCCTCGGTGTCCGTAACTAGTAGTGGGCTGGATCAGCCAGAAGCCGTTGACCGTGGCTTGCTCAGGGGTGGGGTGAGGGGCCTGTGCTCCAAGGGAGGGAGCCTCCTTTTTACTCTATACACTTCTGCGTTTTCATTATTTTGCTTTGGAATCTGTGTTTCTTTTATTTGTACTTTCTTTTACTTATTTCTGATTGTGCAAGTCATGCCTGAATATGCCCTTTGCGTTTAAAAAAGGGGTCATTCTCCACGGAGCACATTCCCCCTGATCACTCCCAATCCCACCCGGTCCCAGACCTCCTGGTTACCAGCTGGATAAGGATCCTTCCCGACCTGACCTGTTGGTGGTCATACTGGATACCTGCATAAGGAAAAAGATTCACAGAAGTCCTAATGGGGATAATTACCTGTGAGTCACTTTAAAAAAGAAAGGAGCCTTAATCCCATTTCCTGGACGGCAGGTGGTTTGGGCGAGAGATAAGGCCTGGGAGGGCTGGGTATGGGTACAGCTGGCGAGGGGTAGAGACTCAGAGAAACTCTCTGTTCTGTGTCTGGGGGGCAGTTTCTGCCACCTTCTACAGGGAGGCCTCAGGGAACAGGAGGGTCCCCTCCAGAGACTCAACTAGCTGAGTCCCCACTTCACAGATGCGGACAGAGAGGCCTGGGAGATGAGATTGTAGGGCCAGAAATGGGTCTGGAGTCTCTTGGCGGGGAGCAGAGTGAAGCTACTTAAGGACAGGAGATCCTGAGTCCCACCTTTGGGGGGACAGGGAGGATTCAGATCCTGTAACGGCTGCCCCTGGCTAAGAAGCGGTCTAATGCCGTGGGCCTGGGACACCGGGGCTGGGGCTGGAGGGAGTGAGCCTATTAGCCCTGAGAGAATCTTGTGACACTGGGCAGCGGGCGCGACCATTGAGGTGGGGTGGGAGCCCCCTCGGTCCTCTGGGCCGGCCGTAAGTGCCATGCTGGGACGAGAAGGAGGCTGAGAGAAGGAGGTGACCCAGGTACCGAGGTAAGTGGCCTCGTGGCCCCGCCCGAGCTGAGGCCAGCAGACTCCCCGCTCAGGGGTGGGGGTGCTCTGGGACTCCCTGTGCCTCAGTTTCCTTATGTGGACGGTGGGAATGGTAATGTCCACCACGGAGGCCCGGACGGTGTGGTCGCCGTCCCTGCAGCCGCTGTGAAGAGAAAGTGAAGTTCAGGGTCAGGTTGAAGCACCAAGCACCCCTGCTCATTCCCCGGAGGCCTAGAACCTTCTCCTGACCCCGGGTCCCGAGCCCTCTGCTTTGGCCCTTCTCGGCTTCTGTTTTGGAAGTGCTACTCCGTGAGTGGCCCCAGGCCCGAGGGTGGAACCGTCTGTGAAGCCTTTTGCCCCACTTAGCATCCAGTGCCTGACTGGCTGAAGTCTTTCAGCCTTGGGTCCATGCCACGAGGCCACTTGTTTCCCCACAAGAAAGGGGTGATGGCCCCGACACTGACAGCCACAGCCCCTCACTTGTCTGGTCCTCACTGGAGCCTCCCCGTGACCCCATGAAGCTGGCAGGACAGGTTATGCCCGCCTGATGTAAGGGAAACTGAGGCCCAGAGAGGAGCTTTGGCCTGGGATTACAGAGCAAATTGGAGGCAAGCCCACATTTGGATTCTTTTTTTTTTTTTTTAAGGTTTTCTTTATTTATTTGACAGAGATAGAGGCAGCCAGCGAGAGAGGGAACACAAGCAGGGGGAGTGGGAGGAAGAAGCAGGCTCATAGCGGAGGAGCCTGATGTGGGGCTCGATCCCAGAACACCGGGATCACGCCCTGGGCCGAAGGCAGACGCCTAACGACTGAGCCGCCCAGGCGCCCCTGCGTTTGGATTCTTAGTCACTGTGTGATGTTGATGGAAGTAAAGCGTCTGTGGGTGGCTTTGCCCTTCTACCTGCGTCCCGAGTCCTTTCCCAGTCACGGGTGCTCCCTGACCTTCCCCAGCCCTCCCTGGGACCCCAGCCCAGAGCACATCGCTCTCAGGCCTGCCTGGGCTAGCCCAGCCGAGCCCAGTTAGGTGTGACTCAGCCTGGTGGGTCCCCTGGTCGGGTGATTCAGGAGCTGGGCCGCCCCCCAGAGGCCACAGGAAGCTCCCTGTCTGGGCTCTCTCTCTGTGAGGCATCTGGCCTTTCTGTGTCTGACCTTCGAGCTGGGCAGACTCTCCGATCCCCGAGGTCCAGTGAAACATTAAACACAGCCAGGCTCTGGAAGGGGGAGTGGGAGTGGGGGCGAGAACACGAGGCTCAGACCCTACTCTGTCACTGAGGCCTTAGGGAAGCCATCACCCTCTTGTGGGCCGTGGTTTGTACAGCAGGGGGCTTGGTGGATGGGCTCCAGGGCCCCCTTGGCTGGCCCCGTGGGCAAGTCCTGTGTGGCATTTCCTGGGCATGGGCTGGGTGCTGTGGCAGGGGACCATGAGGACCCCAGAACCTTGCGGAGAAGTATGGGCAGGTGGTGCAGTGTGAGGGATTCTCAGGAACATGCTCAGTGACAGAAGCCAGGCCCCAAAGGCCACGTATTGTAAGATTCCATTTACATGAAATGTCCAGAAAAGGTAAATCAACAGAGACAGAGGGCAGATTGCTGTTTACGGGGCGGGGGGGCGGACAAGGCGTGACTGCAGGGGGCACGGACGTTCATTGGGGGTGATGAGAGTGTTTTGGAACTTGATATGGATGGTGATGGCGAGACATCGGAAGTGTACTAAACGTCACTGACGGGTACACTCTAAATGGTTAATTTTATGTCATGCAAATTTTACCTCGATTAAAAAAAAAAGTAGAAAAAACCCCCAGGACAGGAGCCCCTGACAGTCTCAGAGCAGGAGTGATGTGGTGGGAGTGAGAGGCTTGGAGGGCTTGGGGGCAGGTGCAGCGGGGGCTGGGGCTGGGGTCAGGGCACAAGTAAGGGACAGTGCAAACTGTTCTCCAAACCAGGATACTTCTTTTTTTATGTTCTATTCTGAACTAAGTTTAGACTTACAGAAAAGGTACAAAGGTAGCAGAGAGAATCCCTGCGTAGCCTTCTCCCAGCTGGGGGGTCACTGTGCTGTGGCGCTCGCCACCATAGCCCCCTGGTGTCCCACCAGCTTTCCCACAAACTGTCGAGGCGACCCCAGAACCCCATCCAGAGTCTGCATTGCATTTGGTTGTCCTTGTCTCCAGAGTTTCCTGCACTTGGTGACATTTCCCTGTCTCTCCTTGTCTCCCGTGAGCTTGGCACCTTTGAAGAGTTCTGGAGTACCAGTCAGTTGTCTTGTAGAATGTTCTAGCACCCGAGGTTGGCTGGCGTTTTCTCATGGTTAGGCTGGGGTTTTGCGTTTTGGGCAAGAATACCACCGCAAGTGTGTCCATCTCTACGGATCTTCCCAGGGGCTCGCGATGCCCGCGTGTCTTGTACTGCGGCGTTCACCTTGAGCGCCTGTAGGGGGAGGCTTCAGAAGGTGAGGGGGGCCGTCGGTTTGAAACAAAGTGGGTATAAAGCGGGACCTTTCCGTGCCATGGAAGAAGGCACAAAGGGTCACATTGAGGAGACTCGAGGTCTGGCCCAGTTCCGTGCCTGACCCCCAGCACCTCCCCTCAGCTTCTGGGCCTCAGTTTCCGTCTGCATGTGAGGGTCAGGACGGCGTGAAGGCCTCCCACCTGCCCAACCATGTCACGTTCCAGGGGAGGCCTAGGGCACTGACCACAGTGCCTGTGGTGGCCCAAACACTGTCACTTTACTGTGGATCCAACATATTTATTAGGCAGGCTGGGCAGGGCTGTGTCCCCCGTGGCACAGAGAGAAAGCAGCTGAGGAGGCCTGAGCCTGCCCAGGTGACGCACTGGTGAGCCCAGCAGAGCGGCCAGTCCCAGGGCTCAGTGTCCAGAGCTGCGTCCACCTGGCAGGAGCGCAGGGCCTGCGTCCTCCCGACTGTGGTGAGACAGACCGTCCTGCTCAGCCGGGACAGTTCTGTGCTCCCCAAAAGCCCAGCCCGCAGGGTGGCAGCAGGCCTGACACAGGGACCTTCCCTGCCCTGAGCCCTGCCAGCCTCTCAGGGTGGCCGAGGGGCCCTCACTAGCCTTGAACTCTTGCTAACTCCTGTTAGGCATCAGGGTGGGAGCAGCTTTTTGACTGGGCAAAGCCTGGCCCCGGAGTATTGTGTGACTCCAGGCAGGCCGCTTTCCCTCTCTGACACAAAGGGAAGAGGTGATTTGAGGGTGGGCCTGCAGGGTGGTGGTAAAATACCTGTGTACCTGGACTCCCCCACTGGGCTGGGCCCAGGTAGGCAGTGTTGATATCCCATTCTACAGTGGGGGAAACTGAGGCGCTGAGAGTTTAAGTGAATTGCCTGAGGTCACAGCCTGAGGTCACAGTGAGTTAGTGGGAAGCCAGGATTTGAGCCAAGCTCTGTGTGGTATCAGTCACTGAATGAATGAATGAATGAATGAATGAATGAATGAATGAACGGTGAGAGAGGGAATGAGAAATACTAGAACATAAAGCACAGGGTGTGGACAGATGCAGGCCTCTCAGAGCGCCGGGCTGTCAGCTGGCCTGGGAAGGAAGGGCCGGGAACCCTTCTGGGTTGAGGGGACATGAACTGGCCTTGAATCAGAGGAGGGGTCACTTGACAGGAGACCCAGGGTGAGGGTGAGGGTGAGAGAGAGGACAGGACGCTGGCAGCTGAGGCAGGAGCTGCAGTGGGACCAGCTGTGGGGGCAGGGGTGCCCAGAGGCTCCTGCCAGTCCGGGGAAGCCTTCTGGAGGGTTGCGGGAGTTGTTGGGTGGAAATGTGCTCCCTAGAGCCACTGCAGTGGGCTGGCAGGGGCTGCCGGGGTGAACCCAGCCCCTCCCTGCCCAGTGCTTGGGGAGCCTCGCCCCAGTTCTGGAGTGCCCGCCCCACCCCACCCCTGTCTTCTCTTGCAGAACTTTCCAGAGCAGCAGCTGCAGCAGGAATGGCCCCGCCTTGGGTGCCCGCCCTGGGCTTCACCCTGGTGCCCAGCGTCGGGGGCTTCCTGGGCTCGTACTATGTCCGCGGGGAGGGCCTCCGCTGGTATGCCAGCCTGCAGAAGCCCACGTGGCACCCGCCCCGCTGGACGCTGGGCCCCATCTGGGGCACCCTCTACTCGGCCATGGGGTAGGTGGGCTGGGCTGTCCTCCCCCTTTCGAGGCCCGAGGGCAGAGCTTCTCCTCCACATGCTCCTGGGGCCGCAGGCGTTTCTTGGCTGGCATGGTCTCCTCCAGGGCCCCCGGGGAGGGGCGGGCCGGATGGCGCAGCCTCCCGCTGGCACCCTGGCTGTTTTTGCAACTCCAGGGGATGGCGGCGGGCGGGCTCAGTGTGTCAAGGCCAGACCTGGGCAGCTTCCAAGACAGACAGTGGCAGCAACAGTAACAATTCTCGTACCTGCCACTTGTTGAGCACGTGCTCAGTGCTGGGGTCTGGGTTAATTTTCAAGACCACCCACTTGACAAGGGGCGTCCTGCAGGAAATCCTGTGACTACACCCCTAAAATTGCCGGGGAGTAAAGGAAGAGCTGGACGGGGGAGGGTACCCCCTGGTGGCTTCATTGGGAACTGCATCTAGCTGATGAGGCCAGCTCCCTGCCTCCTGGGTCTATGCCAGCTCAGTACAGGGTTGGGCTGCAGATGCCAGGCGCCCAGAGAGCAGGTAGCAAAGCCAGGCTGGATGCCCTGGGGTTCTGATGGGAATAAGACAGTCCGTACAAACTGGGTGTCTCGTGGGCACCACCCCCAGCCAGTCCCGGGCTCCCGGCTCTTGCTGCGTCCTGCTTTCTCCTCCCCAGTCCCGGCCCAGGCACCACTGTTTCTACCTCACCTTGCTTCAGCCTCCAGGCCTCCCCACCTTCTCTTGGCTTTCCTCCACCAGCGAGATTCTGATATAGCCCAGATGTGACCCTGGTCTCTCTTTCGTGGGACCCTGCAGAGGCTCCCTATGACCCTGATAAGGTCAAATCTCTCACAGAGTAAAGAGCTTGGACTCTGGCCCTGGCCACCTGGGTGCAAATCTTGCCTTTACCGACTCGTTGCCTGCCAAGAGATCTTAGTCGCTTTGCCGTTCTGCGTCTCAGTTTCTCCACCTGTAACATAGGGGTGATGGTACTGCCCACCTCGAGGCAGTATCGTGAAATGCGTTAATGCTTGGAAAGAGCCAGAGCATTGCCTGGAGGTGGAAGTGCTGGGGGATACTCGCTGTTCCTGTTAGCGGGGTTACTGCTGCCCTCGTGGTTCTAAGAACCATCCTTGACCAGGGGCCCATCTGTCTCTTCAGCCTCACCTCTCTGCTGCCCCCCAGACCTCAACCTCCAGGCCCACAGGCCGATTCAAGGGTTCACACCTGCCCCTAAGCGTTTGCAGATGCTTGTTTTCTCAAGCTAGCAAACTCCTACTCGCCCTGTGAGGCCCAGCCGAAATGTCCTGTCCTCTGCGCGGGCGCCCCTGGCTCGGTTAGGGGCCTCTTTCTCCCTCGTAAGCTTTTCTCTCCAGACGCTGATGATAATAATGGTAGATATTCACTGAGTGTCCCACGTGCCAGCTGGGGACCTGAGCACTGCCAGGGTGTTAACTCAAATCCCCACAGCAATCCTGGGAGCAATGAAGGCCCAGGGAAGTCAAGCGACTTTCCTGAGGTCACAGAACAGTCATGGCAGAGCATGCCTTGGCTGCCACTGTGTCGTCCCATAGGTGAGCGTGGCTCCCTGCCCTGCAGGGTGCTTTTGGTCTCTTCCCTGCTGCTGCCCTGACTGGTGGCCTCTGTTTCAGGTATGGCTCCTACATGGTCTGGAAAGAGCTGGGGGGCTTCTCGGAGGAGGCTGTGGTGCCTCTGGGTCTCTATGCCGGGCAGCTGGCCTTGAACTGGGCATGGCCTCCCCTCTTCTTTGGCAGCCGACAAATGGGTTGGGTAAGTGTGGCCTTGGCCAGTCTTCTTGGTCCCTGGAGATGGCCCGTGGAGGAGCGGCCCTTCCTTGGGGGGCATAGGGCATCGCATCCTAGATGGGGTGGGGGATCTAAAGACCCGGGGGTGGGGATGGCGCATGATTCGTGGTCGGCATGTCTCAGAAGCTTTTAGGGGACCCAGCGGCCTCCCGTGGAGCCCTGAGCTGCTTCTCCGATGAAGGCAGCTTGTGGGGTTCTGACGGAACCAGATGGGCTCGCTGGCTTGGTTGAGGGGACATCGTATAGGAAGACAATACATGCATTCCTCACACGGCTCGGATCAGCCAGGGGTGACTGTCCCATTTTACAGAGGGGAAACTGAGGCAGAGAATGAGGGAGGGACTTGACGGGGTCACCTGGGGGTGGAATGGAGTAATCCCTCGAGCGTACCCTGTGAATGGCCAGCTGGGACGCCCATCCGGTGAGTACGAGGCGCCTCAGGCCTCCCTGTCCGTGTGTCTCTGCAGGCGCTGGTGGACCTCCTGCTGACAGGTGGGCTGGCAGGAGCGACGGCCGTGGCCTGGCACGGGGTGAGCCCGCCGGCCGCCCGCCTGCTCTACCCGTACCTGGCCTGGCTGGCCTTCGCCGCCACGCTCAACTACTGTGTGTGGCGGGACAACCAAGGCTGGCGCGGTGGCCGTCGGCTTGCCGAGTGAAAGTGCCCCGTCCCCTGAGGACCCCAGCTGCTGCCGATCAGGTGTTGCCCGTGGTGGTGGCCCTTATACTTCATGGCTGCCTGGCCTGCGGGTCCGTTCGGGGCTCAGCCCCGGTCACCACCAGCTTCCGAAGTGCCCCCGGCCAAGCCTCTCTCCCAGAAACGGCGTCCTGCGCTTTCCACACTGCTCTGAGCGTGCTCTCGGAACACGAAGGTTAGAAGCCAAATAAAGTGTTTAACCTCCTGGCAGTGGCCTTTTTACTTGGGGGGACCCCTGGCTGCGGGGAGGGAGGGGAGCTCATCCTACTGTTGGAATCTGACCGGCCTGAACCCTCCAGATGAGGCTGGACCAGGTCAGCGCTTACCCAGACTTCTCAGGTCCCTCCCAAGACCCTCTAAGAGGAGGTGGCCTTCCCTGGGCTGGTTCGGCCCGGAGCCCCCACCCTGGCTATGCTGTGCTTAGACTGGCACGCAGCAGGCCCGGGCCTCGGTCCTGTCTACTCTCTCAGCCTCCAGGAAGCTAAGCGCGGGGTGTGGGCCCTCAGCTGGCCTCAGCCAGGATGGGGCTGGGCCCAGAGCTGGGGACACCGCCCGACCTGCCCCTTAGGGGCTGGGTCTCATGCCAGCGTCACTCCACCGGGGGCAGCCCCGTAACCCCCACATCGGCAGTAAGGCCCGTGTCCCGGCCCCAGAGACCACAGCCCCTCGCTGGCCTGGCCTGCCGAGGTTAGGAGTCACCCCCAGCTTCGAACTGGGTTCTCCAGGTCCTCTGCCAGCAGAGGCCTCTTGTACAGGCAGGGTCCCCCTGGGATGACACCTCTGCTCCAGCTCAAAGCTGTGCCCTCTGTCCATCGCTGCGGCCCCGGAGCGCCTGGGACCTGCGGGCCTTTGCAGCTTGTTTTGTTTTGGGGCAAGTGTTGTGTTTAGCTGTCGTTTGGGCAGGCGGGTGTTCTGAAGGACCCAGTTACAAGGCTAGGAAAGCTCGGGGAGAGGTAGCTGACTGCATTTGGCCCAGAGAGGGGGTGGCTCTCTCCAGGGGCCCTCACCTCTGCTGGACATCCGGCAGATTCCGCTCTGCGGGAAGCCATGAGCACCCAGCCAACTCCTCATGCCGTTCCCTGATCTCACCAGGGCAGAGGGCTCAGGTGGGGGATTCTTTGAGCATCCTTTTAATTATTTCTGAAATTCTCCAAGATGGTCCAGTGGGGGGGGGCTGAAGTGTCATCACAGGCCCCCATGGGCCCCCCAGATGTGCCCTACTTAGCACTTAAGTGTGCCTGAGATTTCTGGAATCCTTTCAGTGATGCTCACGCGGGCTATTTTTTTGTTCCATTCACTCGTGAATTTGTTCATCTCTAGCAATAGCCCACATCCTCCCAGCCACATGACACACACGGCCACAAAAATGGCCCAAAAAATGGAGACACAGATGTACTTTGCCACTGTGTTTGCTGGCTTTCTGGCAATGCTCCCGCCCACCCCTGTTCTTCCTAAGTAGACTGCGTCTCCCCTTTCCTCAGCTTTGACATCCACTAGGAACATCAGGCTTCCGACAACGTCCACGTTGGTTTAATAGGAAAATCCACGCCTCACGATGCCCGGTCCTTCTGGTCTGTGCTCCTTCCCGGAGCTGCTTCGTGCTGTCGAAATCTTAAATCTGGGCGTTTGCTCCCCTCCGTAGCCCACTGGCCACAAAGGATGCAAGACAAGGTCGCTCACACAGCCCAGGGGGCTCGGCCGGCCAGCCGTCTGCAGGGAGGCGTGGGCCGAGCACTTGATGTTGTCATCGGCCGCTGCGGGTCTCTGGTGCCTCTCCAGGAAAGAGCGGCCATGTCTGGTGGTGTCTATGTGGCCACGGTTCATCACTGAGGATCCTGCTATATTTTACCATCGGCATCTCAAGCTTTACCTTTTGGATTTCTTTTGTGTGGTTCTATAGAACTTCGGTACAATTAATACTGTGGCTGTGACCCCAGACGTCCAACTCTTACAAATTCTGCACTTTGAGGAATTCTCAACACAGGGGCACCTGGGTGGCTTGGTCTGTTGGGCGTCTGCCTTCGGCTCACGGCATGATCTCGGGGTCCTGGGATCGAGCCCCGCATGGGGCTCCCTGCTCAGCAGGGAGTCTGCTTCTCCCTCTCCCTCTGTCCTTCCTCCCCACGCTCACGCACTCTCTCAGATAAAGTCTTTAAAAAAAAAAAATCTCAACACAAAGTGACTCCAGTGAAGATAGTACCAGAAAGTAGTTGTTCCAGGGATAAGAACCGTCTCCACTGCAAGTGGTCTGGTCTTCAAGGACGGTGGGGGCTCTGCCTGATGCCCTTTCTTGGGGGTTGTCTGATTTCCACCGATCAGAGATGCAAGGACATCTAGAGTTGGGGAAAAGCCCGTTTATAATTAAGGAGAGCCTGGATCATGTGATCCTCTGATCGCAGCCATGCCTGCTCAGAGTATCCTGGGTAATCGGGTTTCAGGTGAACTGGGAATGAGCAGGCCCACTATTCCTGTTAGGTGTCTGGAGGACTACCCTGGTGTGAACACCTGTCCAGAGGGGCACAGGAGGTCCCTCGCAGGGCATGCCCCACAGCATGTTGCGGGGCCTCTGCCCAACACCAGGGGGTGTCACTGTGCTGGCCGACAGAGCTCACGCCCCTCCTGCATCAGCTTCCTGGACCCTCTGGCTGCCCTAAGAGCAGTTAGGGTCTCCCATCGCCCCCATTCTCAGGGTAAGGAAAGAGGAACGAAGAGATTCCCATTCTGAGGCCCCAGCAGTGCATGCCAAGCCAGGATTCAGGGCTGGTATGAGGATGGGGCTCCCGTGCATTGCCCCTGATGCCAAGGCAGGTCTCAACTCAATTGTCGCCACTGCGTTCCGCTCTGAAATGGAACCAGTGCAGGGGATCCAGCTTTGGGTGAGGAACCTGCTGTGGTCTGAGTGTTCCCCCAAATCCTTAGGTTGAATCCTACCCCCCAATGTGATGGTCCTGGGAAGTGATCAAGTCACGAGGGTGGTACCCTCATGAATGGGGTCAGTGTCCTTGTAAGAGACCCCACAAAGCTCCCTTGCCCCTTCCCACACACGAGGGCACAGGGAGAGAATGGACATCTGCCATCTGTGAGCCGGGAAGAAGGCCCTTACAGACGCCCCAGCCTCCAGAACAGTGAGGAAGGAACACCTGTTGTGGAAGGCCCCGGTTGTGGTATTCCGTTACCGTAGCCCTAACGGACCCAGATGGGCACCTGGCAGCTGAAACAGCATCTTCTTGCTCTCGCTTCTCCAAGTGGACGTCTTGATATTTCAGGTTTCTTTGACGACCGAACGGGAAGGCAGCTGACACACGGCGCCAGGCCTGTGGTTCCCAGGCCTCCACACACACAGGGAGGCCGAAGTCAGGAAGGCTACGTCCTTGCGCTACAGATCGCGTCGAGCCCTCCGGGGAGAAATCCAGAGACAAGGCATCCAGCTCTCTACACCTCGGCCTGGCCGGAGGGCAGGGGCGTCTCCCCAGGCGACAGGCTGAGGTTCTGGGTGACAGAGATGATGGACAGACACAGCCGCACAGACACACAGACGGGAGGCACAGCCAAGTCCAGTTTTGCTTCTTGGCTTCAAAATGAATCAAGCTCCCTGCCCCCCAGTCCCTCCTCCCCAGCCAGGAGGCAAACTCACCCACCAGCCTGTCAGCCGGGCTGGGGCCACCGCGGGTACACCAAACACACCAGCTTCTGACTCCAAATCACAGAAACAAAGTTACGGAAATAATAAGAATTTTTATATTTTCCTCCCATAAATGAAAAACTAACAAAAATCCAACATGTTGACTCTAGACTCTGGTGGAAGATGGCATCTGATGGTAACGTCAAGTTCTCGCTGGACTTGTCTTCCTCAGCTGTCCACTGCCTGCCGCTCCGCCACCCACACTTGTCCCCGAGGCCCCAGCCGACGGCAGACGAGGGGGAAAGCACGCTGTGCCCGGCGGGCAGCCGGGTCTGCCGGGGCCACAGACAGGAGGATGGCCCGCTTTTGCCAACAGACAGGCTATAGCAGCCAAAGGCCACGGCCTTCCTGACCGGGAACTTCACAGGAAGCTTGCCGGTAAAGTTTTGGTCGAGATTGGGAAACAAGAAGGCTGGGTCTGGGAAGCAGGTTCCCAGGTGTTCTGGGGGTGCAGGGGTGGGACCCTGACCTGACACCCTGCCCCGGGGGAGTCACGATGCACGAGCAGACACTCTGGAGAAGCAGCCCGCCTGGACCCTGTTCGTGTGCGGGTTCCACACGTGCTGCTGGGGAAACCTGTTTGTGGGGACACCTCGTCGTGCTCTCCAGAACCCGCATCCGCTAACACCCTGGGAAACACAGCAGCCTGGGAACCAGACTCTGCGAAAGCCCTCGGCTGAGTGGATGGTGGTGAGGGGAGTGCGGACGGGGGCCTGGCACTCAGCCCTGGGGACTGCGTGACTGGCCCTGCTCCTGACCTCGGAGGGAGGAGGACCCTGAGCCCCCAGAGGTGGCGCGGGGACGACAGCGCGAAGGTGAGGCTGTGCCCGAGGGAGGAGGGGCGGGGGTTCTGCAGAAGCAGCTCCGCGAGCTGAGGCTGGAATGGGCTGGCACGCGCCGCGGAGCCGCAAGCGCCTAGACCAGGCGGGTGACGTGGCAGTGGCTGGGCTCGTCCAGGTACAGGGTGCTGAAGATGTCATTGAAGAAGCTCGGGTGGTACCTGCAGGCCCGCTCACAGTCCGGGTTGAAGTTCACCTCCAGGATCTGTGGCTGCATCATTCGCTTCCCTGATGGCACGAGAGCACAGGGCATCTCACTCCCGGTGGCTGGCCGGGGCACGAGGTCCCTGGTCCCTTCCCTTCCGAGCTCCCTCCTGACACCGCCGCAGCCCGCTGGCCCTCAATGGTGTGCCTCCCGCACCAGGTCTCCCGGCGAGTCTGAGGCGAAGGACCATCGAAGCAGCACTGAGCAGGGCAAGGAAGTGCAAGTGCCCTCTCTGTCCCCGGGGCGGGTGGGGGAGGCTGGATAATCAGCTTTGGGTGAGTGGAGGGGGGCGTGGTTTGGACTATGGGGCGAGGGAGCCCCCTCACCATCTGGACGGTTGTCCCACTTGAGCATGAGGTCGATGGCATACACAGCCCGGGATGAGGGATAGTCGCAGAGGCCCAGGGGCGGTGGCTTGGCACATGCCACTTGGAACAGCTCCTTGAAGGCCTGGAAGATCTCAGCCTGGGGAAGGCGGAGGCAGGGTTGGGGGCTGCACGGCTCTGAGGCTGGGACCAGCCCCCAGAGCAGCTCCTTACATGGCCTCACTGCGTCTGCCTCTATCTGAGCTGGGCCCCAGATGGCTCACGATCCCTCCTCCTGCAGCCTTTGTGTCGACCCCTGGCTGTCGCCGCCTCCTCTGAGACCTGCCCCTCTCACTCCGGGCGTCTGACCACTGCTAGGCTGCCTGGCTCCTGCCTCCGAGCCCCCAGCTCCCCTCCGCATCAAGGCGCACAGAGCAGCACCGGAAGCACTCACTCCAGGATGTGGGGGCCAGCCTGGGTCTCCAGCTGTGTCCCTGCTGTCCCCTCAGGTCTGCAATTTTTGGGACAGGTTGAGCCTACTGCCATCTGGCTGTCCTGACAGTGCTCCCCATCCCCTCCAGGACACCCCGCGAGGCCGAGTGGGAGGAGGGCTGCAGCACACGCCGTCTCCTTCACCAGCCTCAGTGGGAGGGGCAGGACCACCCCGAGGACGCAGGAACCCCACCGGCCCGACGCCACCAGCCCACGAGGGAAGCCCCAGCCTCCGCAGCTTTGCCCAGGACTCACCTGGACGCCCCTCCAGGGAAATTCCGGGTACTGCTTCTCAAACGCAGGGATGAACTCATCATAGTGCACCTGCAGACACACGCCCGTCACGCTCTGCCCGGGGCCGCCTCCGGCCAGGGAGCGGGGAGGCCCGCCCGTGTTAACATGGAGCCTCTGGCACTCGCGGGGGCCCCGTGTCAGCGCCCACAGCCCATCCAGCACTCCCACCGCTGGGCACAAATGGGAGGCAGGAGACGGAGTCTGAGCTCTGGGTCTTACTCTGTGACTCAGGACAAGCAGATTTACTTGCCAGCCTCACTGTCATCATCTGTGAAATGGGACAGTGCTCCCTGCCCGGGACTTATTTGCCGGGTGGACACAGCACCACGCTGGTCTCAGGAGAGTATGCTGGAGGCAGAGCCTGGACCCAGGCCTGAGCTCACCGCTCAGCTCCAGCTCCGAATGCCTGAGGATGGCAAGATCTCCCAGGCCAAGACCTCATCTGAAACACGCGTGAGCAAGCCGGCAGGGAGCTCAGGTTTCTTCCTGAAGGGACGAGCCAGGATGGGCTCCCTATGGAAGCCCAGTGCTCACATCCTGCTGGCGATGTGTCCCCACACACAGAAGCTTCCAGGGAAATGTGACCCTTGGGGTGCCACACTCACAATAGAGGGAAGGCACTCAGTTCTCTCCGAGCCAACTTCCAACCACGTCCCAGGGCCCCCCTGACGACTCAGGGTCCTAGGGACCGGCCTCTGACGCAGCCCAGGACAAGCAGCAGCAGCAGGGCTGGGCGTGCGTGTGGGCACGGCCACCCTGATGCCGCAGTCCGCCCTGAGGACTGCTGAGTCACGGGCACAGCGGGGTGTCCCCGGGAGTGTTCAGTGCAGCACGTTTACTGTTTACTGATCACGAAAACCAGAAGTGACCTAAATGTCTACTAACAGGTGAATGACAAGAACATCCCAGACAAGGACGCCCCAGCCACATTTAGCAATAATGACAAATCTACATACACGATGCTCAGGAAGAAAGCCAAGGAAGGATTTGCTCAATAGGGAAACATGTACACAACAACTTGCACACATACATCTATAGCTACAGATATATACGCACAACCAACACCTGAAGTTTCGGGATATGCTTACGCTGAAAAAAATCAAAACATGCCTGGAAAGGATAATTATCACATTCAGAAGCGCGGCCCACCTTGTGGGAGGCAGAGGAGAGAAGGCCACCTGCAGGCCTTGGGGTGAGCTGGGTGGGTGAGGGGGTGACTGGGTGTATCCTACCTCCCGCTGGCCTGAAACGCCCACGGACCGGCCAGCAGGTCAGGGAGGACCTTCGGGATGACGTGCGAGACAGCCTCTTTCTCCTTGCCTCCTTCCTCCACCCAGAGCTGGCCTCGGCCTCTGCCTGGGCTAAGCCTACCTGTTCCCGGTGCACGGTACCTGTCCCCGGTGCACAGTACCTGCCCCAGGTGCACTGCTGGCCAGCTGGGGTTTGAGGCCCTCACCTCGGAAGGAGCTTTGCCCTGATGTCCCTTTGCTCAAGGTGCCCAGACAGCACGGGGGGGGCACGGATCCAGGGTCCAGGCAGGGTCATGGGCCAGCAGCGGCAGCCTGACCCGGGGGGGCCATGTGACATGCACCCTGTGCCTCCCCACCCCACCTGTCCTTGTGCTGGGGGAGGGTGCTGAATGGAAGGCAGTCTGTGCCTCCAGCTGAGACCTGCCTGGCTGACTTGCCGCAGGACCTGGGGGGCCTCGGGCACCTCACACAGAGCGTGTGCCTCTTAGAGCCGCAGGGGCTGCTGTTCTGAGATTAACACACGTACCAGAAGGCAGCTCCTCTCACGGTCTATGCAGCCTGCCCAGAAGATAAGCCGATGGGTGTGGGTCTGGGTCTGTACCTGCCTCCAAGTGAACCTACCTGCTTCAGCACCACTTCCGGGTCATAGTTCATGACAGTGAAATGTTTCTCATAGTCGTCCAGGTCATCAAGTGCGAAGGGCCTGCAGGAGGAGCGCAGAGACAGGGGAGGGTCCTGAGTAAGGCTGCGTCCCAGCAGGGTCGGTGCTCTGAGACCCGCCAGACGCCAGTTCCCATCGGAGCGAGGGGGCAGCCCCACGGTCCCTCAACGTCACCGCGATCCGCAGCTGCTGGTGCCCGTTTGACAGTGACAAGCCCGCTCACCTCCCCATCCGTGGTCGATGCAGGCAGGGCGAGAATCCCCTCCGGGGAACAGGCCCGGACTAAGCAGGGCCGCCTGCTGGGTGCGTGGTGGGGACGGAGCTCCAGGACCGGCTTTCTGACCCCGAGATAAAGAGAGGCCCCGTCGTCCACCCCCCAGCCAGCCTCCCAGTTACCGGTTGGAGAAGCGCAGCCAGAACACGTCATATACGAAGAGCCTCAGGGGCTTCACCGACCGCAGAAGCACGACATAGCGGACATCGAACTTGACCGGCCCCACGTCTTCTCGAAGGAACAAGACAGGACTTTCAATGTATTTGGACACGACCTGGAGGACACAGACACAGGGCTGCAGGCAGCTCTCCCCTCGCCTGGGCCCGGAGGCAACCCAACCTCTCCCCACCTGCATCTGTCCCCACGCCCGTGGGACATCCAAACACTGTCATCACACCCTGGAGAAACAGGCACGCTCCTGCCCTGGCCCCAGGAGCCCTGCGCCCAGCTCCTTCCTCGGTCTTTTGAAACCCTGTCTGGGCTGTGGCAAGTTCTGTAACTCCACCTTCACTTCAGTTCAAGGGAAAGATCCCACCAGTTTTTCGGTTTTGAACACTGCACACACTGCTCCGTAATCCCGACCCCTCCTCCGCTGCCTGCGCTCCGTTCCGCAATCCCACTGGCACGCGCTCCTTGACCAGTAGCCCCCTCCCCCCGACACCGCCCGACGTGCTCGTCACTACAGCACCCTCAGCTAGGGGCTCCCGGGCCTGGCCGCCTCCCTCCTGCCGGGCGGTCACACGTGGTGCAGCAAGTGGGGACTCTGAGGTCAGACACACCGGGGACAGCTCTGGACAAGGGCTCCCCCCCTCACCGGGACAGTCACACAGCCCCCTCCTGCTGGCCAGGACACTGGAAGGAGTGGGGTCGGGGCTTCAGAGACACCAGGACCCACCCCCACGGGTCCCGACACCCGAGTCCCCTTTGACCCCATGGTCTCGGCAGCCAGCCTGTGTGCCCGGCGCCGCGAGGCCCACCTTGGGGGTGCTCTCGCGGTGCCGAATGATGCTGTGGAGGTTCCTGGTGATGTGGGTGTCCAGGCTGCGGGCCAGGTTCCAGGGCTTGCAGATCCAGTGGTTGTCCTGGCCCCTGAGAGCACATGGGGTCGGCTAGGCTGTGCCCCGCGCTCACCTTCCCGGGACCACGGCAGCCTTAGAAGAGGGGCACCCAAGCTCTCCCAGGGAGTAGCAGGAGGTGTCCCAGAGGGGATGTGAGGGGCAGGTCCTTGGGGAGCAAGGACGAGCTTGCTTGAGCCAAGACACGGAGAGGTCCGTGGTGGTCGCGGCTGGCGGCAGGGCCCTGTGCCCACAGCTCCTAGTGCTGGGGCCGGCACACAGTTGGTGCGAAGCCAAGGAGCAGGCCGGGTGGGGTGAGGATGGGTATGGGGGGGCGCTGTAGGAGTGTGACAGGTGCTCCGTGGTGGGGGGCTCTTACCGCCGCTCCCGCTGCTGGAAGTAGCTGACGAACTGGGGTAGCTCGGTGCGCAGGTTAAAGGTGCGGGGCAGCCAGGCCGGGCCCTCGGGGCCCCCGGCCCGGCGCGCGACAGAGGCCAGGCAGTCCTTCACCGTCAGCAGGCTCTCGCAGGGGAACTGGTTCAGCAGCACTCTGGGCCGCTCCTGGCTGAGCTTCCTGTGGGGCCGAGGCAAGTGCACGCGGCTCAGGGGTGGAGAGGGGCTCTGGGGCCGGTCCCTGGACCCCCGGCCCGGTAGGGGGTGCTCACCTGTAATCCTTGAAGTGGGAAAAGTTGTAGAGAATGTCTGCATCCGCCTCGCTCTGGGTAAAGGTGAAGCGTGGGTGTGTCAGGTGGCTGAGCACCTGCTGAATGTCCGTGTAGACCCTACGGGGGGAGTCGGGCTGAGCTGGGCGCCCATCCGTGCTCGCCACACCCCTGGGACTCGGGGGCTCCCCACCCTGGGCTGATGTGGAGGAGGATGAGGCCGGGTATACATTCCACTCTGCGGTCCCAGCTCAGCCCTGAGGTCGGACAGGCAGGGTTCCACCCCACGCCCCCTGCTTGCCGGCCGAGGGTGGGGCGGCTAGGACCCTCCTGACCCCAGGGTCCCCACCTCTAAGACAGGATCACAGCCCAACACATACTTGTCACTGGGGTGACACGGGATAGCCTGAGCGTCTAACAGATGCGGGCTTGCCTCCCACACGGAAACAGGAAGGACTGACCCAACCAACCTCCCTGGACACGCTAAGAGCCCTGCGCTCAGAGAAGGCAGCTGGCGGCCGGGTGCCTGCAGGGGAGTGTGCGGCCAAGACGGCCCTGGATGGGGCCCCGTTCCACAGAGTGCTCACTGCTGCCTGCCCAGCCCTCGCTGGCCCCGGGCAGAGGTGACGACAGAGCCCAGAGCCCATCTGCTGGGGGTGGCAGAGACAAGAAGGCGGGAGGGTGGCCCAGCCCAGGACAGCGGTCCAGGGGAGGAGATGAAGTGGACTGCTGGGGCCGGGCCAGCATGAAGCATCTGGCCTGCGGCTGGAGCCTGGGGCAGGACTGAGCAGGAGGCCGCAGTGGGGCCTCTGACCCTGAGGAAGGACGGACACCGGGCAGTGGGCCTGGGCACCAGGAAGGGCCCCTGGGCTGCCCGGCTGGCTTCAGGGAATGGGAGGAGGGCTGGGCTGCCCATTTCTGGCTAGACCAGGCTTGGGTAGGCAGAAGCCAGTCAGGGACCCACCTGTGAGCCTGGTCCCTATCCAGCGGGCGTAGCACTGCGTGCCCACCCCCTCGCCTATACAGCGGGCCGTCTGCTTGCACCTGGCGTCCAGCCTGCCTGGCCTTACCTTTCCACCAGTCCCCACCTGCAGGTGCCTGGGAACGGTCCCTCCTGGCAGCCAGCCGCCTCTGCCAGGTGCCCCGCACATTCCCTGACCTCAGGAGCAGGCCTGGCTGTGTTTTCACCCCAGGACCCGAGGAACACCCCCCCACCCCCCCCATCCCCACTTCATAGCACTCTCTTTGTGATCCTACGACTCTGCCCCTGGCTTCCGTCACCACCGTGCCACCGGGAGACGGCAGGCTTACTGAGCGCCTCCCCGTGCCCGGCGCTGTTCTCGGAGCCGTGGGAACTCGGGGGGAGCAAGGAGGGTCATCACGAGCTGAGAAGGGGGCTACGTACTTGAAGACGTGGTCGCGGGGATATGCCACTGGACTGATGGCAAGTGGCAGTTTCTCCTTGTTTTCCTCCAAGATGGCCTAGAAGGAAAGCACTGAGGGTAGAAACAGATCTTCAAGACAGGGAGAGGGCACACACACCTCCCCCATCCTGGCACATGAGGGGGCACCCGGACCCCAGGCACAGCCTTCCAACAGGCACAGCAACGGCCAGAGCCCTCGGACCACCCTGGCCCCGGATTGTGGGGCTCAAGGCCCCTCAGGGGCTGAACAACCCATTTGTGTCCAAAGAAGAATGTAACCACTGCTCTAACCCTCACCGCCCCCGCCAGGTCGTAGCAGCTGAGAGGGCGTCAAGCCCGTCCTGGCGGGGGGCTGCCTGGTCCTCATGACGCCCCGAAGTGCTGTTCCAAGCGTAAGCCGTGTGGTGGTTCAAAACACACCCACAAGCTCCATGACACCCCCTTCTAAAGGCAGAGTTCATTCGTCTCCCCTTGGGTGTGGGCTGGATCGAAGGGGCTGCTTCTAACGCAGACTCCGAGGGGACGGGTGTGCTACCCTAGGGAAGGCCCTGCGGCCTGCTTCGGCTCACGGGCTCTAAGCCACCACGCCGTGGGGACGCTCGGCAGCCCTGCGGAAAGGCCCACGTGGGTCAGAACCGAGGCCTCCCGCCGACACAGCCAGAGCCGCCTGCCAGGCGTGCGAGCGGGCCCCGCGGAAGCGCATCCTCAGCCCCAGCAAGGCTCAGAGGACGCGGTCCCGGCTGACAGCCGCTCCACTTCGAGAGCGGCTCCGAGTCCGAAGCAGCCCCATCTCCTGTCCCACCAAAAGTGGCTGAGATGACAAATGTCTGCTGCGTTAGGCCGCTCTGGAGTAATTTCCCACCCCGTGATAGTGAACTCATACCGGCAGCCCCGGGCCCAGCGCACAGGCCCGAGCTGGATGGGTCAGATGGGGAAAAGCAACCAGACAACTCGAGTTTGCCTCATCTCCTCTTTCTGGACAGCACAGGGTGCCCCAAGGAAAAAACAACTCCTAACTTGAATTCCTGAGTAAATTCAGCTGGGCAGTCCCAGCTCAGGCCTGAGGTCAGCCGGCCAGGGTTGGCTCCACCCGGTCTGCTGGACCCACCTCAAGATCAGGAAGCCTTTGTCCCCACACCATTCTTAAGCCTTACTCCTTTGCATTCACCCATTTACTAAGCACCTACTAGATGTAATTACCCCGGACTCAAGACGAGTGTTCACACAGTTCCCTGCACGGATAGATCAGCTACCACCAGCGTACACAGAATTCACGGGAAGGTGCCAGGAGGTCCCACCACTACGCCCAGCCTCTCCCAAACCACGGCACTCACAGAACAGCTAACACCCCACGGCGCTTCCCATTCTCACTCGAGCGAACTTGTCCAGGCCTTTCTCCAACCCTCAGAGGCACTCAGTGAATGTGTGATGTGCCCGCGTGGGCAGGGACATTTCAACACAGTGGGGCAAGGCTTGCAGCCTCTGCCCACAGGCTGTCAGGGCCCCTGCTGTTGCACCCCAGCTCTCCCACCAGCTGTGTGACCTTTGGCAAGTTACTAAAACTCTCTAAGCCTGTTTCCTCATCCTCAGCAAAATGAAGACAGAAATAGAACCTCAAGTCCTTATGTTGTAAGGACTAGTCAAGCGTGCCTGGAAGTGCCAACCACAGGGTGACTCATGGCCTCGTTCCAAACCAGGACCAGCCAATGGGAAGCGGTGGCAGGCGATCAGAGGGTGGGGGAGGAAGGTGAGGGGGGCCCGGGGGTGTTCCCTGCCCAGCCCTGCCTGGTTTGCTAGTGGCTACGTTCCTAGAGGCCCCACCTCCTCCCCAGCCCGCAGCCTCCTAAACCCTGGCTCTCTGATTTGCCCAAGAGGATGCCACAGAAGCAAGCGCCTTTGCTGCCGGTAACAGCAACAGTAATGACGACACGACTGGCTGAGGGCCTACTGTGTGCCTGAGACTGCACCGTGCGATGCTCGAACAGCGTCCTCACACCCCCGGGGAGGAGGAAACAGTATGGAGTCAGGGCTCATGACCAAGCCTCATGGCCCACATGTGCCCCCCAGTCCTGGCAAGGAGTCCCCCAAAACGAGGAAGAGCAGCACTGACCACCAGCGCCCCCAGCTCCGACCCTCTGAAGGCGAGGTTCCCAGCCTCAGGCCCTGGGGTCTGGGCTTGGTGCTGGCAGCCAAGCCGGGTGGCCACAGGCGGCTCCTGTTCGCTCCCTGAGCTCTGAGCCCCTTGCCTCTCAGACGCTCCCCAGCTCTTCGCTCCCTCCCACAGTGGCCAGCTGGCGTTCAGTAACATTCGGTGACTGAAGAAATGTTCCAGAAGCCACCAGGCTAGAAGGCCGCGAGGTCGGAGGCAGACAGTCACACCTGGTAGTGCTCATCGGGTGGCTGGGGCGTGGAGGAGCTGACGTCCAGCAGGTCGGCGGGGACCCAGGGCAGCAGCATGCACTTCCGGATCAGCGGGTCAGCCTCTCCGTAGGCGAAGTCGCGGGTCACCTCCTCTGCATTAAGACATGTGGCCCATCAGGGGGCAGCAGGAAAGCAGGGCCTGGGCCCGTCCTTCAGGCTGGGCAGGCGTGGCACTTACCGCCCGTGTCCAGGTCCCGCAGGGGCCACAGCAGCGTGTAGGCCACCTGCTGGCGCACGTAGAAGAAGGGCGCCGTGGCAAAACTGGGCGTGTCCGAGTGCTGGATGCGCGAGCCGAACTCGTCCATGATGTACCACACCGGCCCCTTCTCCTCGGCCGTCTGGAGGCAGAGCACACACAGCAACCCATGTCCACTGGTCCATCTGCCTGCCCCTTCTGTTGTGCACCCCCCGACCCATCCATGCACCCAAACGATGACCCGACTACACCCAACTCCCATAGCCTAGAGCGTCTACCACACACACCCTGGTCCCCTTAACCAGGGGCCCGTGGGACCATCCTGGGCAGACCAGCTGACTACAATGTGACCGCTTGTATGGGACGGGTACATGGACTAAGGCACTCAGTCTAGCGGCTACATGGATATGTCTGGCAGGGAGAGGGCAAGGGGGGCTCCCTGGAGGAGGTGACATCTAAGCCGAGACCATGAGAAATAACTTGTCTTCTCCCACACTAAGAGTGGTAAGGGGCTGGAGCGTGAGGGTGGGTCTGGGGAGGCCGGTAGGAGGGGTGGCGATGGATACTGAGGACTTGTGCTAAAGGGACACAACTCTCTGGATGCCAGTTAAGGAAACACCGAGGGCTTTTGAGGGATGACAGAACCCGAAGGCACCGGGAAACAGGCAGCCAAGTCATGGGGCCCACGTCCAGGGGTCTGAGAGAGGGTCATGTCCTGTGAGCTCGAAGGCCCCCAGACACCCGGGCCCCTGGCGCCGGCTGGCCTGAGGCAGAGTAACAGGCCCATGACGGAGCCACAGGGAATGAGGGGGCCCCGGGAGAGGCGTCTGCTCATTTTCGGGGTGAAGGCCCCTGGGGCCAGGTCCTGGCTCCCCCGGGCTTCCCCTGCTCACCCCATGGGCCAGCTGGTAGGTCTGGTTGAACCGCCACATCTCCTCCAGCACTAGGTCCTCGGCCTCGGCGCTGGGCAGCTCGCCATGGAACTCGATGCCCATCAGGTTGGCCATGCGGTGCAGCAGCCCGGGCACCTGCTGCAGCTGCTGGCGCGCGCGCTCCACGCGGCACGTCCAGGCGTGGTCGATGAGGAAGATGCTGCGGGCGAGAGCGGGCGTGAGACTGCCCCACGGGCATGGCAAGAAGGGAAAGGAGGAGGGGCCCGCAGGGGGCTCTGCCCCAGGAGGGTGGGGGAAGGCCTGCAGCTGTGGCCTGGGAAGCTTCCTTTTCCAGTTTCTGCAAAAACCATCGGGGTCCCTACTTCCTGTCTGGGGGCTGGCACGAGATCAGGGGAGACAAATCATACAACGTGCTGAGTGTGCACCAAGTGCCTGTGTTCTTGCAGATAACGACCAGCCATCACTGTCACAGTAAGTGCCTCCAACTGCATTTGGACCGGCCCGCGCTCCCCACCTTGCTACCTGCAGGCCTGGGGGCTCAGCAAAAAGGCTGCGCACAGCGGGAAGCCAGGAGCAGGTAGACCTGCAAAGGAGCCGGCACTTGGAGCTCACTCCCGCAGGCCTGGGACTTCAGGGCACTTCCTGGGTCACAGAAAGGCCTCTCTGTGGGAGAGGCTGCAAGTCCCCATACATCTGGACCCCTGCAGCCCACGCACCCCGTCCTGCTGGAAGAGCCCGGGGGTGGGGCCACCGCAGAGCACCAGGCAGGCATTCCCACTGCAGGCCCAGAGACCACACCTGCCTCCCTGCCCCGCCCAGCGCAGGGCTGCTGGGGCAGCATCCAGACCCCTACTGGACCAGGAGGCTCTGACACCCAGGGGTGTGCCTGCTGGGCAAAGTGTCCCTCACCTCCATTGCCCTGGGGCAGCAGCAAACGCTCCAGTTCTTGGGCCGGGTGGCAAGATGGGCAGTATTTTTTACACTGTGCTTCTAGTACTGTATGTTTGCCTTCAAATGCAGATTTATTCCCGCCCTCGTGCTCAGAGGTTATGACCAGGGGATGCCGTGCACACAGCCAAGCTTCAAGGCGGGACACCTGGGAGTAACCCTGGGCAAATGCTCACGAGGGATGCTGCACACAGCACGTGTGGAGAGAGGATGAAGTTGGGATCTGGCAATCAGGGGAGACTCAAAGCTCACAGGGAGAAAGGCCCAGGAGCCAGAGGAGCTGAAAATGCCTGGAGCTCCAAATGCAGGAATCCACCTGCATCCCCGCCTGTGTCTGCCTGGTGCAGGGGTGCATGTGCCGAAGGGCGCAGAGGGGCAGTGAGCTCCTTGAGGCGGCTGCTGTGCCCAGGGCCGCACAGGTGGGAACAGAGCAGGTGCACTGAGCTTCACATGAACGGTGCGTCTGCAAGTTTCTGAGTCAGAGAGCGCGTGGGTGCAGGCAGCTGGCTGCTGTCATTACCTGTGTGGCTACTCCCAGCCCCTCGCAGGCTGCCCTGCAGAAGAGGTCGACCAGACTCTTCCCTGAAGAGCTATGGACACAGGGGCCTGGAGAGGCCGGCAAGTTTCCCCCTCAAGGGTCCAGCAAAGTTTGGTAGACGGGCCTGAGGGACTGCCATGGCTGGAGACAGCAACTCTTGGGCCCTAGGAGGCAGGAATCCCAGGGTCCAGTCTTAGCTCTGCCCCACCTACCCTGTGGCCCTGGGCCAGCTGCAGGCCCAGGCCTGCTCTGGGCCCTGGTGTCCTCCCCTGAGGAATCAAGCAGACCACACTGCTCACAGCCCGGGCATAAAGTCCTAGGAGAACCAGTTTGCTGGGCTCCACCCAGAGCCTGGGATTCAGCAGGACTGGGGCTAGGTCCTCAGAAAAGCCGGGGCTCACAAGTCAGGCTGCCTGGCGTTCCGCGCCCACCCTCTCAGCCAGCTGTGTGACTTTGGCCAAGTCCTTGCCACATCTCACTGGCAAAATCGGAACGCATCACCCCTCTGCTGTGCGACCCTAATGATGGCTGGGAAAGGTGTGGGGAGGCTGCTCTCAGGTCTGCCTGAAACATGACTCACAGGGGAGCGTCAGGTCATCAGTGTTGGGGTGACCCGACCGTGGGGCCCAGCTGGAACCTCGGGTGGCCACGAGTGCCCGTCACACAGCAAACACCAGAGCCTGCCACGGCTCTTCTCCCCGGAGGGGCCATCCCTGGCAAAATCTATCAGGGAGCCCGCCCTGCACAGCCGAGGGGCGTGGGGCCTGCAGCTCCTACCTGTTGGAGTCAGCCGCCTGGAGCCCGTTCTCGCTGGTCACGATAACCTTGTAGCAGAGCTCGCCGCCGGGGTTGGGCGGCTTCTTCCGCGCTTCCCGGGCCTCCTCGCCCTCGCTCTCCTCTTCCACTTCCTGCACTTGCATTATCCCGAACATCTCCCCGGCATCGAAAACCTGGGGCCACAGCAGGGGTGTTGGCAGGCTACCCGGGGCCCGAACTCCCGCCCCGCGGAGTGCCACACCCTGGCCTCAAGGACCAACGAAACCCCTCAGGAGAGGCAGGACCTATTTATTACCCAACTACCCATCTCATCGGTGGGGAAACTGAGGCTCCTAGAGATCAGCCAGAACTGCGACTGTAACCAGCCACCAGCTATCGTCCAGAGCCGGGCAGCCCAGGGGCCTGTGCTTAGGAGCGGGGCTGCAGGTGTGCGGGGGGGTCTGAATTAACCTGGCCCCCGCTGCACGGGGATATGTGTCTTGAAAGGCAGCGGGTGGCCCTGGTCAGGTCAGAGGTGAATCTAAGGGTTGGGATCTTGGTGGGGCCAGGGATCTCAGTCCACTTTCACCAGAACAGCCAATCCTACACCAGGGCGGCTGAGGTGCCCCAGAGCTTCCTACAGCTGTCACGCCAGCCAAGCCAAGAAACGGTCTGGGGGGCGCCTGGGGGGATCAGTCGTTAGGTATCTGCCTTTGGCTCGGGTCATGATCCTGGGGCCCTGGGACCGAGCCCCGAGTCGGGCTCCCTACTCGGCGGGAAGCCTGGTTCTCCCTCTCCCACTCCCCCTGCTTGTGTTCCCTTTCTTTCTCTTAAATAAGTAAATAAAAACTTAAAAAAAAAAAAGCAGCGGTTCAGCCTGCACAATGTGTGCTCTGCGGCTGGTCTCCTGAGGTGCTGGGTCAGAAAGATAAGAGCCTCCGTCCTTAAGTTTCCTTGCCAAACACACGCGGCTAGTAGACGAGCCAGCCTGCCCCCTCCAGCCACAGTCACACACCGTGTGTCTGCCAAAAGTTGGCAAGGGGCCTTAGGGCAGATGCTGGAGCCAGGCTGTGGGGCCTCGAACAAGTCACTGAACCACGCTGTGCCTCAGTTTCCCCATCCATACAATGGGAACAGCAGAGCCTACCTCAGGGGGTTGTGGGAAAGATGAAATGATTAACAGACATCAAAAGCTTGAAAGAACCTAAGCTCAGCAAATGCCGTGTAAGCAACTGCCACCACCATCGCGCTTCCGAGACCAGCCTCTCCCCAGGGAAGAAGGCATCCTCCACCTCCCAGAAAAGCTCAGTGTTAAATCAATAAAAAAGTGCACAGAAAGTCCCTGGCACGAGCAGGGACTCAACAAAACCCAGTTCCCCAAAACTCACTTCTCACGACCCTCAGAGAAGCAAGCTTCTTCCCGGCAGATGCAAACCGGCCCCCTCTTCAGGCACAAGCAACTTTTTTGTGCTGGGCAGGCAGGCTCTCCGGGGTGTGAGGGCAAACCACTCGGGATCTTGCCTAGGCAGCAGGCAGCCAAGTGGCACAGTGGGGTAATGCTGGGCCACGCGGGAGGCCCGAGTAAATGGTGCTGGGGCCTGATGGGAGGTCAGCGTTAAAGAAAGGGAAGATCTGAACATGTGGCCAGGGGCAGCGGTGCAAGGACCCCAAGCAGGGGCCCAGAAGCTGTGGGTGGAGAAGGCCATGGAACAGGTACAGCAAGCCAGGGTCCTTGGAAGACAAATCATATGGGAGGGAGGGGGCACCGTGACCCGGGTAGCCTAAGGACTGGGGATAGAGGGCCTGCCTTCCTCCCAGCTGTAAAGTAAGGGTGACCACAATCCCTTCATGGAGGGACTGGAGAAGCCCCTAAGGAGGTAACTAAGGGGAGTGGTTCTACAGCTGGGAAGTTCCTGCCGGCAGGAAGAGTTGGAATTTGTTTTAAAACACCCCCCCATCCTTTCCAATGAAACTGATTTGAGGCAAGGCACCAGGGTTATGGGCCTTGTGGGGAGTTGGAGGGGCCCCCTGTTGGCAGGTGCCCTCCCCCACACCTGGGCCCAGGGTAGCAGTGGCAAGTTTCACTGGGAACAATGGATGCAGGTTTTGGGTCTAGCAAAGTGATGACTCACAGCTCTGCCCGTAACCCCTAACGGCAAGGGAGGGTCATGGAAAAACACTGGCTGCCCCCTGGCAGAGCTTCCCAGCCAGGCAGAGGGGACGCTACACTCTGGTGACTGCCCACCACGTGCTGGCACCAGCTGAAGCCCATCTCAGACCTCCCCACCCAATCGCCACTAAGACTGTGGGAGCCGGGGCCGTGTTCCACCGTCGGGCTTTCCAGATGGAGACTCCAGCTCAGACGGAGCAGCGTTGCCCAAATGAGGGTTTACTACCCACGGAGACTGGCTGGGCTAGGGCCAGGGGATTCCCACATCGGAACCTTCCACCCAGAACGAGGACCTTCTTATCCTAACAAACTTGGGGGGGGGTCCCCAGCACATGCCTGGGACCAGAGCCAAGGGCTCAGGAAACACTGGTGCAACAGAGGGCAAGTCATAGAGAAGGAAATTTGCAAGAGGTAGGGACGTACTGAGTGCTACTGACTGTGTCTTTTTTATAACAACTATGTGCTTGGCGCAGGAGAGTACCTGGTAAACTCTGATTTAACACAGAAAACCTGGCTGAGAAGGTGGGGGTCTGTTGAGCAGCTAGGCTTGGGTGACAACCTCTTCCTGGCTCTGGGGCTCCACTTCACCTGCCCCAGTCTGTTTTGGCCCTGGGGGCAGCCCCCCACCCAAGAAGAGCCTTGTTCCAGCTAAGAAGCCCCCCCGTCAACTGGTCGGTGAATGTGCTCTGGCTTCAGCACCTGGGCAAACGCTCCAAAACCAGGGCCCACTCATCAGCCAGCACCGTGGGGAGCCCCAGTGGAGGCCCAGGCTAGAGAAGGCTGGTGGGCAGAAGGGAGCGGTCCTCACAAAAGAGCAGAGGGCCTAGAAGCATATAAACCCTTTTGTTTAGATTTGTCTCCCACAACCCGTTTTCTTTCATCTGCAAAATGAGGGTGACCAGGGCTCAAATCAAATGATGACACAAGAAAGAATTCTATGACCCAAACTGTTAAAGCCACACAAGCTCAGGGGACATCTACTCTCGGAGGAGGCAGTGGCTGACAGCAAGACACACCTTCCCAAGTCTGACTTTGGGAGCCTCACTTCCTCTTCCCGTGACTCAGTTTTTTCAACCGCATAATGGGGATGATAAATCCGTGGAGCTCAGGTGTGTGAACTCAGTACACGTCCCACAACAGGAGGCGCACACACAGCCCCGGACCAGCCCCAGGCGCTGGCAGAATCGGGGCCACAGGTACTGGGCTCCTGCTGCCACTCTTAGGCCCCAAACTCTAGAAGCTCCTAAGCCGCCAAGGAGGCGACGTCTAAGTCAGTCGGTCATCACGGCATTCGTGCTCTTCATCAGCAATCCTCTGTCCGTTTCTCCCGCCGCGTCGACGCCGGGACACGGACACACCCCCAGCGCGTCTCACCCAGGCCTGCCCACTTCGGCAGAGGCTTCTCCAGCCCTGGAACGCGCTTTCTCTACTTCTCCCCCAGACACCCTCCCAACCCCGTAAGCACGAGTCCTCCAGGGGGCCGCCAGCCTCCCCGCCAGCGCACCTGGCCCGGCCTCCCCGCGACGCAACCCAGCGGCTCTCGACCGGGGCCCCCCCGCGGCCACACCCTTCCCGGTATAAGGGTCCAGCGCGCTCCGCGCCCCCGCTTCCCCGCCCCTCATCCCGGTCCTGCCGGCCGGAGCCTCGCCCTCCCGCGTCGCCCTAGCCCGCACCTCGTGCTCCAGCTTGTGCAGGAGGCGACCCCAGTACCGCTCGGGGACCCCGGACGCGCGCAGCGCCGGGCCGTGCAGCGCCGCGAACTCGGCCCGGGCCCGCGCATCCTCCTCCGGAGTCAGGCCCGGGTCGCCGCGCTCCGCAGGCGGGCTCGTCGACCCCGCGTCAGCGTCCATGGCGCCCACACCAGCGCCAGCGCCGAGTCCCACTCCGCC
>NC_048232.1:85419909-85497713 GCF_002007445.2 Ailuropoda melanoleuca
GAGGGGCGCGTGCGCGAGTGCGTGAACGTGCGGGCCTGCGCGGGGGGTGCGCGGGCGTGCGGCGCGCTGGGGGCTTGGCGCTGCCGGCGTGTGCGCACGCGCGCCGGCTGGGGGCGGTGTTTTCTCTCTCGCCCCGCGGCTGCCCCGCGGGATGCCGGGAGCGAGGCTGTGCAGCGTCCACGCGGTCGGAAGAGGAAGGGACTCCACACACTGTCCGGAAAAGGAACCTGAGGCTTGGAGACAGGGCTGTAGCCGGCGCGGACTCGCCTTTGACGCCTTGAAGACCCCAGGGGTGGGAGGGGATCTCTGATTCTTTTGAACGATTCACCAAATTTAGGTGCTGTAGAGTAGTGGCCCTTCCCAATTTCTGTACATTTGGATTCAATATGTAAATTTATTCAGTTAAGCCCGGTGGTGTTTCTTATAAGAGGCGGTATTCTGAGTGCGATTAGCAGAATTTCAAAAATCTTGCTTTGAACGTTCTATTTTTTCAAGGTCTTCCGCCTTTCATTGTTGTGTTTACAACTTTGCAATCGTTGTAATTAGCTAAAAAGCGCGAAGGCTGTTTTTTTTTTAATTTTAATTTTTTTTTTTTGTGGTGCTTCCGTTACTGAATACTTCGATTAAGAGTTTTAAATTGTGTTTGGAGAAAATGCGCCAGTTCCAGGGACTTGTTCAGTGTCCCTGGGACACATAACGTTGGTATGCAAAGGTTCACACTTCAAAGTAAGTTGGTGAGGGGCACAGGAAAAAAACGTTCCTGCCATGCTCAAGTACTTTTTTGTATCTACCATCAGCTTTGTCATGGAAATTTTGTAGTTCAATTGCTCTAATTGTGAAAAAAATATTTGTGAATTTTGACAAGTATGATTTCTAATTCAGTTGATATAATTTACAGCTTGTTTGGATGAAATTACTAACCACATCCAGTTCCAAGTACATTTCTGCTCCATGGGGTTCTTAATTTACTAAGAACCTTGGTCCCTTTTGTTGTGCTATTGAGCTGTATGTGAATATTCTCGTTGCAAAAAAATGCCTTCTGGGGGGGCGCCTGGGTGGCTTAGTCGTTAAGCGTCTGCCTTTGGCTCAGGTCATGATCCCACGGTCCTGGCATTGAGTCCTGCATCCGGGCTCCTTGCTCAGCGGGGAGCCTGCTTCTCCCTCTGCCTGCTGCTCCCCCTGCTTGCACCTCTCTCTCTCGCTGTCAAATAAATAAAATCTTTTAAAAAAACAAAAGAGGGGCGCCTGGGTGGCACAGCGGTTAAGCGTCTGCCTTCGGCTCAGGGCATGATCCCGGCGTTCTGGGATCCAGCCCCACGTCGGGCTTCTCCACTGGAAGCCTGCTTCTTCCTCTCCCACTCCCCCTGCTTGTGTTCCTTCTCTCACTGGCTATCTATCTCTCTGTCAAATAAATAAATAAAATCTTTTTAAAAAAATGCCTTTGGTGTTCAACTTTTTAACTGAATTTAGCTGAGTAGCATTTTTTAAAAGTTTTATTTATTTATTTATTTATTTGAGAGAGACAGAGCACAAGCAGGTGTTGGGGCAGAGGGAGAGGGAGAAGCAGACTCCCCACTGAGCAGGAAGCCAAAAGAGGGGCTTGATTCCAGGACCCCTTGACCATGACCTGAGCCAAAGGCAGACACTTAACCAGCTGAGCCACCCAGGCGCCCCTAGGTGCTTATCGTCCACAATAAGGTTGGTTTTTAACTTTGTGATGTGAGCCAGGAATGAATGGTTAAGAAAGAATTCTTGAGATGTTTCCAGAGCAAAAAGGTATTTTTATCAAAGCACGGGGAGAGGATCCGTGGGCAGGAGGAGCTCTGCTGGGGTCATGAGGAGTGATTGATTAAATAGTTTTAAGTTGGGAGGGGATTAGAGATAAAGGAAGTTTCCAAACGGATATTCATGTGTTTCTAAAGAAGACTTACAGGATCCTGGAGATCTGGCTCTTGTCAAGCTAAGGTTGCTTTTTGCCTCTAGCAAAGCCTTAAGACAATTGTGAGTTTCTTGAGAATGTCGCACTCAGCCCGACTCAGGTATTTATCAGTGGGCTGCAAACTGAAAGGAAATTGAGTTTACCTGCATTTCTTTTGCCCTTGTTCTCCTCATCACTTTGGATAGAATAAATTTCCAAAAGCTTAATATTGATTCCATGAATTGGATGGGAAAAAAACCATCTTACGACTTTGATACACATTGGCATCCTCTGTGGGACAGTTGCTCGGCCCGTGGAGCCAACACACCCTCAGTGATGGCTTTGCTTTCCAAAGGAGGACAGGAAAACTTGGAATTAGAAGAATGAATCACGGGCGTCTGGGTGGCTCAGTCCGTGAAGCGTCTGCCTTTGGCTCCGGTCATGGTCAAGGGGTCCTGGAATCGAGCCCCTCTTTTGGCTTCCTGCTCGGTGGGGAGTCTGCTTCTCCCTCTCCCTCTGCCCCTCCCCCTGCTCATGCTCTCTGTCTCTCAAACAGATAAATCTTTAAAAAATTTTTAGAAAAATGAGTGAAATGAGTGTAGAAACAGTCATTTGACCTAAACGAAGTCGTGACGTAAGGAGTAGCATGTCAACCCACCTCTGCAGCTGCACGTGTGTTCACCCATTTCCGGGCACAGCCTTTGAAAAGACTTACTAACTTTTGAAATAGATGCGATGCTTCTGAGTCAGCATTGTGTCATCTGTTTTGGCTTCTGGTTAGTGACATCTCTTCAGCCCCCAGAGTGGAAGGTAAAAGCCAACAAATACCTTCTGGCAGCTTCAATTTCTTAATCGACTTCGAGAAATGGAGTTTCAGAACTGAATTTTAAAGAAAATGTGAACTCCGTTTTTGTAAGTGTCTTGCTCCGGAAAAGAACAAAATACAAATGAAGAACTTGTACCATGTAATGGGCGGTCTGCTGCAGCAAAAGTGTTCAGACTTGTCTGCACAGCCCAGAGCAGGACCCCTCAGCCTCTGCCTCCCACACACCTCTCATGCATACCTGCCCTGTCATTTTCCCCGAGGCCTCATGCCACGCAGGCTACAGAACAGTGCACAAATCAGGTGGTGGGGAGACGGGGGCAGGACCTCACTGAAGATTCAGTGCATAATGCTATTATATTGGAACTCGGTAAGAATTATTACCGGCTTCACTGACCCGAACATCATGAAAAACCATGTGGTATAATTTCTCATGCGTTATAGTCTTATGCCTATGTAGATAGCATAGATCATACTCATAATTATTTAGTGATGAGTAACCGTATGAAAACCTGTTTGTCCTCTCTGACACCTCCCCCTTCCTCCCCTCTCTATCAGTCTGGAGTTTACGCCAAGGGACGGTAAATCCAACTGGGACTGGCTTAAGGATAAAGGTTATTTACTGGCTCACACCATGTGATGGGCTGAATGTTTGTATCTTCCCAAATTCACATGTTGAAGTCCTAACCCCCAGTGTGACCGTGTTTGGAGAAAGGGCCTGTGAGGAGGTGATAAACCTTAAATGAGGTCATAGAAGTGGGGTTCTAATCCGATAGGGCTGATGCCCTTACAAAAGGAATAGATATCAGAGCCCTGTCCATGCCAAGTGAGGACACAGTGAGAAGCCAGGAAGAGAAAAGAACCAAATGGGTTGGCCCCTCGATCTTGGACTTCCCAGCCTCTAGAAAATAACTTTCTGTAGTTTAAGCCATGTGGTCTGTGACATTTTGTTATGGCAGCCAGAACTACCACATAACACATAAGATCGGCATTCATGTGGGCTTTAGGTCCGGCTTGCTCAAGGGGCGCACAAGCATCACGGGGATCCAGTTTTCCTGTCTTGTCTCTCAGCTCTGCTCTTCTGTGCATTGGCTTTCCTCTCTGCTAGGCTGTCCCCTTGTAGTCATAAAACAGCTGTAACAGCCCTGGCCTGCTTCCTCTCAGAGGTCACTCCCGCTGGGAAAGGGATCCTGAGTGTCTGTGTTTCTCTTGCACAATGATTGGGTCCTGTGAACATCCCTGACCCACCCCTCTCACAGGACAGTCCCGTTTTGCATTCTCTTCCCCAAATGCAAACCCAGTGGTATCAGGTCTCCACTTGAAATCTCGCGTGGTTACCTGGTGCCCAGGAGGAAAAGCCTGGCCCTTCAGGGCTCCAAGGCCCTGCTGTCCTCTCCAGCCTCCTCTTAGCACATCCTCCCTCCCTCTTTGAGTCCTGCTGCTTGGCCATCTCCAGCTTTTGCCGGGGGTCTCAGGAGTTTCGCAGTTCCTCCTGCCTGGAGGCTCTTGCCCTCTACTCCCCTCCTTAATTCCAACTCATTTTGGGGGGTCTCAGCTGCGTGGTTCTCCCTTAAGGAGCCACTGAACGTGCAATTTCACCGACATCAACTGCTGTCTCTGCTGCCCTCGCCACCAGGAAGAGAGAGAGAGAGAGAGAGGAAAAAGGAACTTCTATCCAGAAAATCACAAGCCCAGGGTGACTTTGGCCCCTGAAAGCTTCTCCTGCCAAGGGCTGTGCTCCTAGTAGAAAAAGCGTTCTTCATACACCCTGGAGCCTAAACCCAACCTCACCTGTTGCTCAACTAAAGAGAAAGCAGTTGGCTTCCAAGCAGGGGGAGAGTCCACAGTGAGGCTGCAGGCTGGTCTCCAGGCTGGCAGCTTCCTAAGGAGAGGGGTTCAAACCCCCGCTTTCCCTCTGCTAGCCAGTGAAATACTGAACGCGTCTACCAGGAGAGAGAGGTAAGTGGTCAAGCACCGACAGTGCTGCACGTTTCCCCATCATACTCCCTTCTGTCTCCTGGAAGGAAGTCCTTGCGCTGGAGGGGAGGCTGGTTACCTCCACGCTTCAGAAAATTCTTTCCTCGCATGTGGCCGTGTTTACCTAAACAATAGATTATTTAGTTCTGCTTGCTTTTCAGATTAAAGATACGACTTATGTGCTCATGAAGCTTTCATTTCACTCCACATTGTGATGTTTTGTTGTGTCCTGCTTAGATCCCGACTGTTTTTGCTCCCATCTTCGACACCAGCCAGTTCTCCACCTCTCTCTGCTTCAGTCTGATTCTGACACGTCTACCTGGAGTCGGCACAGACCCCACGGGTTAAGGGCTCAGTCCCGAAAACGGCACCCCCTTGAGATGCCAGACACGTCCCAGGTTGTCAGCTGTGCTTCTGACCAACCTGCTATCAATTCAGGGGGTGCCCGTGACCTCCTCCTTGGCTTTGATGATTTGCTAGAAAGGCTCATGGAGCTCAGGGAAGTGCTTTACTCACTATTACCGGCTTATTATAAAGGATACAACTCAGGAATGGCAGGATGGAAGAGGTGCATAAGGCAGAGTCTAGGGTGCCTGGTGGCTCAGTCGGTTAAGCGTCTGCCTTCGCCTCAGGGCATGATCCCGGGGTCTTGGGATCGAGTCCCGCTCTGGGCTCCCTGCTTGGCATGGAGACTGCTTCTCCCTCTCCTGCTCCCACTCCCCCTGCTTGTGCTCTCTCTCTCTCTCTCTATGTCAAATAAATAAATAAATAAAATCTTAAGGAAAAAATTAAGGCCGAGTCTATGTCGGGAAAGGGTTGCAAGCTACTCTCACAGAACCTGCACACATTCACCAACCTGGAAGCTCTCCGAACCTCGTTATGTGGGGGGTTTTATAGAGATTTCATTCCGTAAACCACCATGGGTTAAATCATTGGCCATAGGTCAGGGGGTGGAGCTGGAAGGTCCTCTAACTATGTCTTGGTCTTCCTGGTGACCAGCCCCACCCTGGAGCTCTCGGGGCCCAGCCCCCAGTCCTTCATTAGTACCCAAAAGACATCATTCAAGAGACTTCAGGGATTTTGAGAGCTGTGTGCCTATTGCTTATCGTATCCGAGAACGAATTCACATCCCGTGACAGTCGCCTCTTTAAAGTATACAATCCTGTGGTTTTGAGCGTGTCCATTCGCAAGGTTGCGTGGTGTGCAAACATCACCATGGTCTAACTCCAGAACGTGTCCATCACATGAAAAGGAAACTCTCCACCCCTCCCAGCTCTTGGCAGCTGCTGATCTACTTTCTGTCTCCAGGGATTTGCCAGTTCTGGTTGCTCATGAAAATGGAACCACACAGAATGTGGATTTTGTGACTGGCTTCTTTCACGGAGCATAGCGCTTGCAAAGTTCATTCATAAGTTAGCGTGGATCAGTATGTGATTTCTCTACATGGCTGAACACTACCGCTTTGTGGGGGGCTTTTCCACATTGTGTTTGTCTGTAGAGAAGTTGATGGACATTTGGGCTGTTTCTACTTTTTGGCTCTTTTAAAAAAAAATTAAATTAATTAACTAATTAATTATTTTTACTTTTTGGCTGTTATGAGTAACACTGCTGTGAACATTCATGTGCACATTTTGTGTCAACATACTTCAGTTTTCTTGGAGGTACTCGCCCAGGCCTGGAATTGCTGGGTCATTGCTAGGTGCCATGCCCGGTGTGGAGCCCATGCCCCGCGTGCAGCCTAATGCGGGGCTTGAACTCCCAACCCTGAGATCAAGACCTAAGCTGAGATCAAGAGTTGGATGCTTGGGGCACCTGAGTGGCTCAGTCATTAAGCGTCTGCCTTCGGCTCAGGGCGTGATCCCAGGGTCCTGGGATCGAGCCCCGCATCACGCCCTGCATCGAGCCCTGAATTGGGATCCCTGCTCGGCGGGAAGCCTGCTTCTTCCTCTCCCACTCCTCTTGCTTGTGTTCCCTCTCTCCCTGTCTCTCTCCCTGTGTCAAATAAATAAATAAAATCTTAAAAAAAGAAAAAGTCGGATGCTTAACCAGCTGAGACATCCAGGTGCCCCTAATGGATTTTTTCCTTAATTTCACTTTCAGATTATTCATTGCTGGTAAATACGCTGTGGTGTTTTGAATGTTGGTGTGTTAGTGGGGTCCGGAGCCGACGGCCAAGAAAGAACTCTTGAGACATCTTTGGTGCAAAATGGTGGTTTTATTCAAGCACGGGGACAGGACTCCTGGGCAGAAAGAGCTGCGGCCGCCCCCCCCTCCCGTCCCCACTCTGGGATTGGTGAGGAGGAACTGATTATATACTTGGGGTTGGGGGAAGTAAAGATAAGGACAGTGGCAAGAAGGATTTTCTTATGCTAAAGAAAACACACAGGGTACCAGAGGCCTTGCCAATGTCAGACCGAGGCTGTTCTCCCCTCTAGTAGGGCATTAAGACAGTAGGGAGCTTCCTGGAGGAAGGTTATACTCTGCCTCCTGGAGTATTTGTCAATGAGCTGAAGGTTATAAGGACATTTAATTTTATCTACATTTCCTTCTGTCTTTGTTTCCCACATCATATAGAAATCTAATTGATTTTTAAAAGCTTTTATTTATTTATTTGAGAGAGCAAGAGGGACTGCACAAGCAGGGGAGGAGCAGAGGGAGAAGCAGGCTCCCCTCGGAGCAGCGAGCCTGCTGATGCGGGGCTCGGTCCCAGGACCCCGAGATCACGACCTGAGCCAAAGGCAGACGCTTCAGCGACCGAGCCACCCAGGCGCCCCGAAATGTAGCTGAGTTTTGCAGATTGATCTTATCCCCGGTAAACTTGCTGACCTCCTTTACTAGCTGTAATAGCTTTTTTTGCAGATCCCTTAAGATTTTCTACGTACAAGAGCAGGCCATCTGCAAGCAGAGACAGCTGTCCTTCCTCTCCAACCTGGATGACTTCCTTCCTCTCCTGTCTAGTCGTCCTGGCGAGAGCCTCCCGCGCTGTGATGAGAACAGACATCCTGGTCTTGTTTCTGTACATTGCGCTGTTGTTTTTTTAAAATTCAATGTAATTTGAATTCCAGTGTAGCCAAGCTACTGTGTCACAAGAGTTTCAGGTGAACAACACAGGGATTCTACACTCGCGTATGTCACCCGCCGCTCAGCGGGACAAGCGGCACCTCCCGTGTCTAAGGCAGATCTGCTGTGGCTGATTAACGGTCACTGCTAGACAATGATCGTGTGACTCTGCTGCCGTCTTCCGCTGCCAGCTTGCTTTTACCAACGCGAGGCTTTGTGCGAGGGCCTCTCCATTCACAGCCGCAGCATTCACCCACACCCGCTCTGACTCGCATTATGGATCCCGCTTCATTTTTGCCAGCCCAGTGCCACAGTGGTGTCTCTCTGTTGTCTTCATGTGTAGTTCGGTTTTTATTAATGGGGTTGAACATCTTTTCTTTTTTTTTATTTTTAAGATTTTATTTATTTATGTGACAGACAGACAGCCAGTGAAAGAGGGAACACAGCAGGGGAGTGGGAGAACAAGAAGCAGGCTTCCAGCGGAGGAGCCCGATGTGGGACTCGATCCCGGAACGCCGGGATCACACCCTGAGCCAAAGGCAGATGCCCAACGACTGTGCTACCCAGGCGCCCCTGAACATCTTTTCAAATGTTAACTGGCCATCCTCCTCCAGAGTCCCCACAGCCCACCGAGCAGGCTGGACGGCGCTGGAATGGGGGCCTCCTTCTCTCTGAGAAACCTAGAATCCATCTTGGGCTTGGTGAACTGGGGAGCAAGGCCACACTCACCCCACATTTCGCTCCTACTTGTGAGCTGGGCTGCTTCTCAGCTCATTTTCCAGCCCAAGAGAGGCCTCATCTTTCAAGCCCGTTCTTTTTTTCCCCCCAAAGATTTATTTGAAAGAAAAAAGCGTGTGCATGCTCGAGAGCATGAGATGGGGAGGGGCAGAGGGACAAGCAGACCCCCCACGGAGCAGGGAGCCTGATGTGGGGCTCGATCCCAGGACCCCAGGATCATGAGCTGAGCCGAAGGCAGATGCTTCACCGACTCCTGAGCCTGTTTTTGTGGACGCTTTGGGGGGGAAGGCACAGAAATGTCCAGTGTGTTGTGTGCTCAGTGGATGTCATCGTTTGCTTCTTAGACCTTTTAAACATTGTGGTAAAATACACATAAGACAACATTTGCTATTTTTTTTTAAAGATTTTATTTATTTATTTGACAGAGATAGAGACAGCCAGGGAGAGAGGGAACACAAGCAGGGGGAGTGGGAGAGGAAGAAGCAGGCTCATAGCAGAGGAGCCTGATGTGGGGCTCGATCCCATAACGCCGGGATCACGCCCTGAGCCGAAGGCAGACGCTTAACCGCTGTGCCACCCAGGCGCCCCAACATTTGCTATTTTAATCATTGTTTACAACCGTCACCACCATTCGTCCGTCCCCAGGACTTTCTCACCTTCCTACACGGAAACTCTGTCCCCACTGAACTACTCCCCTTCCCCCTTCCCCCTCTCTCCCTCCCAGCCCCTGACCGCCCACTACTCTGCTGTCTCCTCTAGGTGAGATGGGAAACAAAGGCAGAAGGAAATGTAGATAAAATTAAATGTCCTTATAACCTTCAGCTCATTGACAAGTACTCCAGGAGGCAGAGTATAACCTTCCTCCAGGAAGCTCCCTACTGTCTTAATGCCCTACTAGAGGGGAGGACAGCCTCGGTTTGACATTGGCAAGGCCTCTGGCACCCTGTGTGTTTTCTTTAGCATAAGAAAGTCCTTTTTGCCACTGCCCTTATCTTTACTTCCCCCAACCCCAAGTATATAATCAGTTCCTCCTCACCAATCCCAGAGTGGGGGCGGGGGGCGGCGGCAGTGCTTTCTGCCCAGGAGTCCTGTCCCCGTGCTTGAATAAAACCACCATTTTGCACCAAAGACTGCTCAAGAATCCTTTCTTGGGACACCTGGTGGCTCAGTGGGTTAAGCGTCTGCCCTCGGCTCAGGTCCCGATCCCAGAATCCAGCCCCACGTTGCGGGGGTCGGTGTCCCTGCTCAGCAGGGAGTCTGCTGCTCCTTTTCGCTCTGCCCCTCCCCTGCTGCTTCTCTCTCTCCCTCTCAAATAAATAAATAAAATCTTAAAAAAAAAAAAAAGAAGAAGAAGAATTCTTCCTTGGCCATTTCCTCTGGACCCCACTGAACCTCACCTATAGGGACCTCGAGTATGTGGAGTCACGCAGTATTTCCTCTTTTGTAACTGGCTTCTCGCACTCAGCTCCACCGCCTCCAGGTTTAGCCACGTTGTAGCTGGTGTCCGAGCTTGTTCACTTCTCAAGGCTGAATCCTGTTAGTGGCGTGGATGGACCATGCGTGTACCCACTCATTCGCTGACGGACACTTGGGTTGCTTCTATCTTCTGACTGTTGTGAGGAATGCTGCTATGAACATGGGTGTGCAAATATGTGATCGGGACCCGGCTTTCAATTCTTTTGGGTATATTCCAGAAATGCCCTCAGACTTTCAAATCATCGTGTTAAACCAAAAACCAAACAAGCCAAACAAGTCTGCCATTTACTGTCACTGATTTGGAATATTAGTATCATTTATGAAATTGTTATTTTCTCCTGCCGGGTGCATGAGGCCAGAAGGTTCTCCGCATTATTGAGGAGGGGAATGGTTATCAGACTTTTTGGCGTTCTAGATTTCCTGGAGAATCTGATGAAAGCCATGGGTCGTTGTCCCCGAGAAGCACAGCGCTGACTGTGCGCCCAGTTTGGAGGGGTCCCAGATCCCCTGAGACTCACGTTGACCATGACTCCGAGATTGAAGCCCCAGTGGAGAGGAGCATCTCGGGATTCGGGCGCCAGGCATGAGGAGCCGTGGACTTGGAGCGTCAGACGTCCACCTCCCTGCAGCTCATCTAGGAACACATCTGTCCCCTAACTTTGGGTGCTTTTTGCATGCACATCTCAAACCTACTGCTTTGCCCTCCGGAAGCTTACCCCGGCTCCTTTACTTGTAGCCCGAAATAATAGCCAAAGAATTTCTGAAAAGACTTTCTGGTTCTAGTTACCTTTCTTCTCTGATCATGACCACTGATGAATGAGAGAAAGGAGCAGTATTTAGGTTCATTTCCTGTTTATTATTAAAGTGATTTCCGCAAATGTTTAATTACATGCATATGTATGAACATGGTGGAGAACACAAAACCTTGAATATTTGAGGCGACTAAAGGAAAAACATGATTGCGCTGGTATCTGTCACTCTTACAGACAGAGGGGAGGCCCAAGTGCCTGAACAGTACAGCGCCTTCACAGAACCCGAAGTGGAGGCTGGGGGAACAAGGGCCCAGCTCTCTGCCCCCATCTCTGCCCCCCCCACCGCAGGCCCCCAGTGGTGTTCAGATATCCCATTTCCAGAGCCGTATGGACCGGGTCTGCTCAGGCTGTTCAAGGTTCTGATCTCAGCGGACTCAGACCTTTCCTGGGGATCTATGTGGCCTCTGAACTGGAAAACAAAGTACTGGGCATCAGTGAGCTCTCTTTGCGCCCCTGCTTTTCAGCCCACCGTGGGCTGAGCGACACCAGCATTGTCTCATGTTTGTGCAACAGAGCCTGCGAGAGGGGCCGATGGGGGGCGCACAGCGTCTCTCCGGGGGTGCGGGGGTGCGGGGGTGCACCGGGCTGGCTGCCAGCAGGGGAGCCGTGCCGCAGGAACCCCAGGCTGCAGCTTAGCTTGCCCTGAAGGCCAAATCTGAATGGACACTTCCATCCTGTCCATGCAGGGGAGAAGGCAGAAGCCGGGCTTCCTCTGAGTTTTTAGCGCTTGTTCCAGAGGGAGGGGAGGTCACTCCGTCCACCCCTCCTCCACCTTCCTCCTCTCTACCTGCCGTGTCCTGGGCCCGGAGCTCCCCAGCGCATTTCCCAACCCGAACAATTCAGTCGTCCACATCTCACAGACAGACATCTCCTGCCATGGGTTTCGATGGGCTTGGGTTTGAGTCTCGGTTCCACCGGCTACTAGCTGTTCGCCTGGGACAGGTCACACGGCCTCCCACCTGTGTCCTAGGGGCATCAGGCCCCGCCTATCTTGCAGGGCCCTGAGGATTGCCCCCCAGAGCCTGGCGAAGGGGGGGGGCGCTCAGGCCTTTCACTGCCTCCTGCTGAGACTCGAGGCACACAATTTCAGAGGGCCCATCTGGGGGCTGGGGGGTGCTCAGAGACACGGAAGGTCCTGCTCTTTGGGGGCCATCTGTGTAGGGTGCTGGGAGGGAACGCGTGGCCGTGCCTGTGGCGTCTGAGCCTGGGGATGGCCTGCCCTCTCTTGCTGCCCTCTCCAAGGAGCAAGGCAGCCTGGGTAAGGCTGACTCGAGCTGTGAGCCACACCGTGTCTGGCATACAGCAGGCACTCAGAACTAGCGCCTCCAGAGGCGGCCACAGGAGAAGAGGAGCTGCGGGCTCTGACTCTCCCTGTGGACGGGTAGCATGTCTCAAATGTCGATCCTTCTGCCTTTGGCATGTTGGCTGAGCTCTCCTCTGTGTCTCTCTCTGCTGGTGGAGGAGAACGGCCACATCGGGAGATGGACTTCGGGACTCCTTCTATGACCCCTGCTCTGCTCTGCCCGCTGTCCACGCTCTCCATCCCCACCCACGGTACTGCGAGGTGCTGGGAGGTGCTGGAGGGAGGGACTGCCGTCTCCTGAGCAACACTGGGCTCTGTCCACCCCCAGGCCAGCCTCAGTCACCTTTATCTCTGGGACCAAGAGGGACTTTCCAGGGGACTCTGCCAACCCCATGGCTGTGGTCTCTCCTCCTCTCTAGGAGGCTGGCACACAGTAAGCTCTCAGCAAATGTTTGTTAAATGACCTAACTTAGCTCAGTATCTTATTTCCCTGCTGAGGGTGGTGGGTGGAGGCATATGAGTAATTATCCAACCTCCAAAATGTCACTTAGGTCCCCACTCTTGCTCCAGCAGTCAGGGGCCTCTTGTGGAAAATGGGTGATCTTGGCCATGTCCCTGGGGGAATGAGGGTTCAGGTAGGAAACACAGGTTTTAAGGGTTGAAGGAAAGAAGTTGTCTTTGGGCTCTCAGAATCGGCCTCTTGGGGCCATTTCTCTCTATTTGGCCCGGGTTACAGTTCTCCTTTACCTGCGTGTCCCAAACCAATGGATGGCCGGTGGGAAAGCTGTCTGAGGCCGCCACCTTGGGCCCCACGGCCTCCTCGATTCTGTCACCACAGAGGTGAGGAGGGGCTGGCAAAGACTGCCCCTGGGGAGCCAGAGCTGGGCAGAGCGAGGTCACCACCACTGGCCAAGGCTACCTGCTGGGGCGAGTTGAGACTAAGCGGAGAGCCCAAGGGGGAAGAGAGAGGCCAGCACAACTCCCCGGGGGCAAGGCTCTGGCTCTGGCTCAGGCAAGAGCGTAGCTAGCGAAAATAGGCCTAATTCGGAGGCAGAGGATGTGGCCCCAACGCTCACTGAGGGCCCAGCTGGCCACTGGACCTTGAGGCACAGTCTCTTCTTTTTCTCGGCACGTTTCCACGGAAGCAGAGAGCCAGGAGGTGCCAGGGGTGCGGGGCAGAAGGGCTTCTTCCAGGTCCACCACTCCTGGGTCCCACCTGCCGGCTGCCGCTGGGCGCCTGGCGTGGTGGCACCTCGGTCTTCCACAGCCATCCTTGGGGGGCTTCCCCAGCCACCCTGCAAGGAGCAGAGCCAAGCTCCTCGGGACTTCCAGGCCTTGGAACCTTTCAGTCCCGGCCCGCTGGGCCAGGTTTGCTTCCGGAAGCTTGTTCTTGGCTCTTTTCCTTGGAGTTTATCGACTGGCCAGCCGCTGAGGGTCCGTGCCAGGCAAGGAGCGGCGGTGGCTGTGGCTGCAGCTGCTTGAGGCCAACGTCCCATCCGCGTGTGGGGAGTGCTCCTTCTGGCTCAGCCCGTCCACATCTCGAGCCTCCCTCCGGCAGCACGGGACTCCCGCACCCTCATCCTGAGCTTCTGTCCTTCGGGACCCATTGCGGGGACCCATCCTCTCTGGGCCCCGTCCTTTCTACCTCCAGCAGCCCATCTGCCACCAGCTGCCGCAACACGGGAGCATGGACAGACGTGCTTTGTTGCTCAGGGAGCTCGCCCAAGGCCACCAGGCTCCGAAGACCAGGGACAGCTCCAGCTTTAACAGGTGAGACCCTCAAGTTCTCCAGGGTGGGGCTGAGGGCTGACATCAAGGACAGACCCCACCCCTGGACTCTGAGTGCCCCTGATGGCGTGGGTGGGGGACTGATGGGGATGTGTTGGTAGCTGGCAAATTAATTAGCCTGGTGGCTGGCTACCTGGTACTTATAAGGTCAAGGGGCCCCACATCTGTCCTGCTCTGTTGGCGGGACACCGGGCAGGTCTGACCACAGTGGAGGGGAGAGCCACAGAACATGGGTGGGCTCCCACTGGAAGGGCTGGTGGAGTAGCAGGGTTTGTGAGTGTCGACTGCTGGAAACCACCCAGAGGGGCGGCAGAAGTGTTCAAGAAAGGTTAGAGCTCTTCTGGTCCTCTCTGTTTTGAGAACATTAAAAAGAATCCTCCCTGTCCCCTCGCCTGGGGGGTGGTCAGTGGGGGCCCGTTCCGGGGGGCACTCGTCTAATTTCTGGGGATGAGCAGTGGCTCGGGAGGGAAGCCAGGGGTCTTCCTGGAGCCGGAGGCTGGCCTTCGAGGCCTGTGACCAGGGGAGGGCGGTGCGGGCCCAGACGGGGCTCAGGGCTCACACTGACCTGCCCACCAGGCCCCTTCCTGACCTGAGTTGGATTCTGGCAGAGAAGGTGCTGGTGGCAGGTTTGTCAAACTGTGGACTTGCCGTTGCTGACGTGGGCAGCCGCAGGGAATGATTTCTGAGCTCCCAACCCTGTTTTGGATTGTGAAATCCTCGCAGCCTGCCTTGTCATCGACCCCCAGGCCCCACTAGCCTGGCTCCAGGCTTCCCCACCCACAGCGTGCTATGGACGGATCTCAGACTGCGCCCATCGCTCAGCCTGGGTGTGGGGGCAGGAGGAGACAACCTAGAGGTACTGGGACAGGTGACTGTGGTTCATTTTAAGATTCTCCCAGGTTTCTTGGAATTGTGAACATTTGTTAAGCCTGCAGATATAGACCACTTCCTATGCACGTCCCACAGGCGGCAGCCGGCAGTCGGCCAGCAGGTGAGGACTCAGTGCCACGGGGCTTTTCTGGCTCTATCCCGGCACTGGCTTCCTGGCTGAGGGGGGCACCAGGCAACTGGGTCAGACTGTGGACTTCTCTTTATATAAAGACACTCTCGGAGGGGCACAGCACGGTGCAGCAGAAAAACGATGGCTCTCTCGGGGCCAGGCCTCTGGACGCTGGCCACGTGCCCTCCCCGGCCCGTTCTCTTCACTGGTAAGATAAAGGGGTGGGCTGCTGCCCTCTGAGGCCTCTCCCGGTGGACCAGCCTGTGCTCATGTGGGGAAGGCCTTGTTTCCCTGTGGCACGAGGCCACAGCAGACCCCAAGGTCATGGCCTCAGAGTCAGCACATGCCTCCTTTGAGGTTTACTGCAAGGCCCCAGTACCCACAGGAAAGGGTCCAAGGGAAACTGCCTTCCACCACATTCCACCTGAGGGCAACACTCCAGCAAATCATCGGAGCCCAGTTCCCAAAGAATGTGTACGCCAGAGCGTGTCCAGAACCAGCCTGCCTTCTCCCCACCCTGCAGCCTCCCGGACTCATGGAAACAGGTGGCAAGCACCTGGGTGGGGTGGGGGGGGGATGCCGGCAACAGCTCGAGAGGGAAGAGGTGGGGTCGCAATTCATATCTACAGTTACTAAAGAGGATTTTCCTAAAGTACCCACAAATAGAAGTATATTATATTTATATTTATATTTATATATATATATAGTACTTAATTAGATGCTCTATCAAGGGAAAGCACAAATCTACAGTTTCCTCCGCTAGCAGCTCTTTTCTGTCCCATCATAGAATCCTTAGAGCCCCACCACGTGGCGCCTACGACCAGGCCCGTGGCTGGAGGAGTGGTGGGGGGGGTGCGGATGGCTAGCAGGTGCAGACACCGGCTTATCAAAGCTCCCCAGATGCCTTCCCACGCCCCTCCTCCCACGGCCTGGCTTCCTGTCTCAGATGATGCCTCCCAGAGCCTGCCTGGAGACAGAGGCTGCCACGCCCCCCTCTCTGGAGACGTCAGGTGAGGCCATGTGCGACCCCCCAAATGTGCATTCTGCCCAGAACCTGGCTGCCTGGCGGCGGCACAGAGGGTGTCCGCCTGGATGGGTCCGCTAGTGCCGCTCAGGAGGGGGTGCCGTCCTGAATCGAACAGGAACAGGTGGAGGGAGGTAGGGAGGGAGAAAAGCCGCCGTAAGCAGTGTTTTCCCAGTGGGGCGATCTGAGGAGCGCAGCGGGCCGGCGTCTCTGCCTGGACGTGGTCTCACTCCCGCGGGCTGGTCTGCGTTTCCAAAGGGCAGACGCCATGGTGACTTCCCAAGGCAGCGTGGAGGCCCGTGGAGCCTCCTTCGAGCCTCTCCTGGGGAGGGAAGGCACTCTCTCCGCCCCGTCGGGACGCCCGGACGCCCGGCCACCCCCGCGCAGGGCAGCTCGGCCACTTTATTTGTAAGGCCGCAGGAACCGGGACACTTTGGAGCGCAGCAGTTTGATGAAGGAGCGCGGGAACATCTCCTTGGACTCCTGGGCTGTGTACCGGAAGTAGTTCTGGGGGTGCGCCAGCACGTCGAAGAGGGCCTTGATGAGTTTCTTGTCCTGCAACACACGGGAGGCGGGTGGTGAGGCCGAGCGGAGGACGGGGGATGCGGGCCGAGGCCAGGCTTGAGGGCCCTGGCCACTCAGCTCTTCAATGTCTGGGGCCCTGGAGGGGCCTGTGGGGTGTCTGCAAGGAAGTGGGAGGAGGGCCCCACAGACTCTCTTCACCATGAATTGCTTTTAATTTTTAAAAAAGATTTATTTATATATTTTAGAGAGAGCTCACATGATCTGGGGAGGGGCAGAGGGCGAGGGAGAGAAGGAGACTCCCTGCTGACTGCGGAGCCCGACGCGGGGCTTGATCTCATGACCCTGAGATCATGACCTGAGCTGAAACCAAGAGTCAGACTCTGCACTGACTGGGCCACCCAGGCACCCCATTTTTTGATTTTTTAAAAATAGTTTATTGGTTTTAACTCTTGGCATTCTAATAATATTTTATTTAAAAAGAGTTCTGCAAAATCAAACCAAAACAAACCATCGCATTGAAACCAGAGGACACGGAGCCAAGGCAGAGGCTTTTGAGGCCAACAGAGGTCTGAAAGCTCAGCCCCAGGCCCCGGCGAGCTCTTTCATGGGAGGAAGGCGAGCTGCAGCGTGACCCCTAAGAGCCGGGCCGCAGTGGATCTCAGGGCAGGGCGCGGGGAGGGTCTAGGCAGCCAGCACAGGCCAGAGGCTGTCTGCACCACGTCTCAGCGTCACTCCGAGACTTTGGCCACATTCGCTGTCCAGGGTCTGCTCCGTCCTGGCGCACACTCACGCTCTCTCTCTCACAGGAACGCTCGCACCCTCGTCCTTGAGAAACACTCAAGAGTTCCTCCCGTGTGCTAGGCGCGGTGCCCATACTGGGGCCAGCATGTCAAGCGGGAACCCTGCAGCTGCTCCTCCTCCAGGGAGCCTGGGGACCAAATGATCCTAGACCACAGCCAACTGCAGGGCTGACAGGTGCCCAGAGTGAGGGCCATGTGGGACTCTAGGAGTCTGTGAGCTGCCCAGAGGAGGGATGCCTACAGCAAGAGCAAGATAGGCAGATGCTCACGGAGGACAGAGGCCAGGGAGCAGAGGGAGGGTGGAGGCCTGAGAACGGCTTCAGAGGCAGGTGGGGGCCATGCCCAGCTGGGCCTCGTGGGCCAAGCTTTTTATCCAAAGTGATGGAAACACTTCTAGTTCTGCAGAGATGCTTCTGGCTGCAGGGTGCTGCTGTGGGCAGAGGGCCAGGGAGGCAGGGGAGGGGCGAGGAGGAGAGCCAGCATCGTCTGCAGGAGGGACTGATGGAGAGGCCAGCACGACCCTCTGGTTCCCACTACACAGACAGGCTCCAGAAGGGAAACTCTCTGCTTACGAACTGCCTACTGTGTGCAGGACTGGGCCCGACCTGGGGCTGGAAGACCCACACTCTGCGAGCCACCCAGCTGGGACGTGACAGCCAGGGGACCCAACCCCGCTGTAGCCCCGTCCACCTCAGCTCCCAGGCTGGGAGTCTATCTCCCCAGAGCCCGAGCAAAGCCCTGGCTCAGGGCCCGCGCTGGCCAGTGCCTGCTGCGTGACAGACACAGACCCCCTCAGTGACAAGGTGGCTCTGCTTCTCGAAGCCAGGAGCAAGATGAGGAGGCAGGCAGTCCCAAAGGTGGGGCGGATTCTAGGAAGTTAAGCTCCCACCGCGGTGAGGTTGGCAGCTGGTGAGGAGCCCAGAGACCGGTCACCAGGTCCCGGGCTAGACGCCAGCGGGGAGCTCATCTCAGCCCTCCTGCAGGTCAGATGCCCTGGATCATTACATGCCACCATCCTGGGATCACATGGACCCTTTCCCGTAAAAAAGCTCACTCACTTTTAAAATTTCCTGGTGATTCTCCGAGGCGTAGAGCCGTCCATCGCGAACGATATCTTCTATCAACTGCTGGTAGTCCTCTGCGAAACCCACCAGCAGGGAAGGAGGGAAGGTGAGGGCGCCAGGCCCTGCCTGCTTCCCCCTCAACCTTCAGCCTCTGCCTCCCCCTGCTCTGCTTTCAGACTTCAGACCTTGGCCAGAGGCACTTCTGCCTCTGAACCTCTGTATCCTCCACCCAAATTGTTTTCATCGAGGTTTGGCTAGCTAGAAACTCCTATTCAACCCTCAAAACCCTGCTTGGGCAGTACATCACACTGAAAGCCGCAGACACCACCCATGCTCCCTCATCTGCACCACCCCCCACCCCATACATGTCTGTTGCCTCTGTGTCCACAGGGCCAGCCTGGGCCGGGCACACAGTGCAGCCACACTGACCGTCATAGGTGACATAGGGCACTTGGAATCCTTTGCCGCTGTTGCCTTCATTGGATTTGAACTGGATCCAGAGCTTCCGGGAGCGAGAGGTGAAGGCGATGGGCCTTTCGTAGGTCTGGCAGGTCTCATAGGTGGTGATAGACGCGGGTGATGCTGGGGACAGAGTAGGGGGTGCTGAGTGGCTGGCTGACCCACAACCTGCACCTGGCCCCTGTCCTCCTTCCTCAGGCCACATGCTTCCCTTACCTGGTCAGCGGCCCAGCTCCCACACCCAGTCTCCCAAACAGTCCAGCTCTAGTCCCCACCTGTGTGCCCTCTGCCTCAAATGCCAGTCCCCACCCTCGACCCCGGTTCCTACTCATCCTGCAGAGCGGGTTTCTGTGCCTCCTCCACCAGGAAACCTCCCTGATTGCTCCATCCTCACACTACCACGTTCCTGCTCTGCCCTGTTGAACCCTTTGTTATTGCCCCTCTCTGTCGGCTTGTCACCGTCTTTCTCCAGCCAACTACTCTCCCAGGACAGGGCTTATGCCCACACCCAGCACAAGCGGGAGCTGGGGTGGAGAGTCACATTTGGGAAGTCCCCTCTCCCTGTGAGCAGATGAACAAAGGTGAGCCTGCCGACCCTGGGGTGTGTGGGGCTGTCCAAAGGGTGCCCCACCTCCTCACTGCTCCCCGGGGAGCCTTCCTGAGGTGCCCTGGAGGCAGGAGAACCTGACCTCCTAGAGCTCAACTCTGTGGGCAGATGGTGGAGGGGTGGACGCTGGGGACTAGGGGGGCTGGTGACAGAGGAGGTGGGGAAGATGGTCCTGGGCTAGGCTCTGACGGGCTGTGGCATCCTGGGCAGGCGCCCTGCCTTTCTGGCCTCGGGCTTCCTGGCTTATCACGTACTTGGAGTGGGCGACGCTCGCACATGGTAACAAAGAACAAGGGGAACGGAGTGGACAGAACCCCCCTCAATCTCTCTCCTCTGCTCAGTCTCTGTGCCTTGACACATTCCAGACCCAAGTGGGCAGGAGTGTTTTGTGTCTGCCTACATCTCCCTCCTTCTTCCCTGATGTTGCAACTTGGAGTGTGCTGTCTGTGGGCACCGTGGCCTGCCAACAGCAGTGAGGGGCCCCGTCCTCATGATATTAGGGACTCAGCCTGGTTCCTGGGGGTACTCAAGGGCTTCCCCACCTTTCTTCCTGCTGTGGCCATCTGGGTACACACTTGTCCTCACCCACTGCCAAGGGCCGCCCTGCTGCTCGTGGCCCCTTTGACAGGGGTGATGGGCCAGGAGGCTGGAACTCCCAGAGGGGGAGGGACAGGCTGTTGACCCTGGGGTGTCTTGTGTGTGTGCCCCTGAGCTCAGAAGGAGCAGGAGGTGGGGGGAGCAGGGGTCGCTCCTGGGGCCTCACCCTGGGTGGCATGGCAGGACAGGTGGGACCCCTGGGATGAGACGAGCTTGTGGTCAGCATGGAGACCGGACTCAGGGCGCACCCCACGCTTGCCACGCCTTGGCACAGAGCCCTTCGGGTCAGACAGAGGTGGGCTGTGAACCCGACCCACAGGTGACCCTGGGCGGCCCCTCCGTTGCCCCGCCTTGACCCATGCGTACCGCTCTTCCTCATGACCAGAACGTCGCCGCACTCGTCTTCGACGGGCAGGAAGATCTCAGGGACCACAATGAGGATCCTGCGCTTGGGGGGTGGTGAGATATGCCACACGCACTCGGCATTGGCCGGGTAGTCACCGGGGTAGTTGGGGGACTCGATGTAGCCTGTGTAGTCGCCGAGCTCGCCGCCGCAGTGCTGGTCTGTGGGCACCGGGGCCACGTGGGCCTGCTCAGGCTGGCCGCATGAGGACCTTGGCGGGCAGGCCCGCAACGGCCCCTTGGCCCGCCTCCACCCGGCCTCCCCACCAGCTAGCCCGGCCCTGGGCTGCTCTTCTCACAGGGTCGTCTTCCCATCTTCCCCTGTGCCACACCACCCAGTGTCAGCTCCCCTGCCAGCCCTGCTCCTGCAGGTGGCTGGTGTGAAAGCCCAGTGAACCCCCGCTCAGTGAATCCCCGCCTCCTCTTTACCTCTACGCACTCCACGCTCCCTGAGCGCCCGCCAGGTGCCCGGTGTGGTCGCCCTCCCCTCAGGAAGGCTTGGGGACAAGCAGGCAGCCCAGGGAAGAAAAAGAGACATGCTTCCTTTTCTTTCCTTTTTTAGCTAAGCTGCGTAATCCTCAAGAGGCCAAACACGACATCTTTATGAGCTAAATGGTCCCCTAGCCTCAACCTTACAGAAGTCACCTTAGGTCTGTAAAGAGATCCGAACAGAAATACTAAATATACATCATTTTCTCATACGTTTTCATTTATGAAACACCTCACATCAAAATTTCTGGAAAACCTTTCATGTTTGCCCCATCGTCTAGAAGCTTCCCTCCTATTTGCTTTCTCCACTTTTACTCATGAGGACATTTTAAACCCCGTCTCTGTGGAGCTCTACCACTGTGCCTCCTCTTCTGTCCCATAGAGGCTGCGAGCCCCAGGGGACACCCCGGGGGAAGAGGGGCCGTGTCCACCTCTAGGATTAAGTCCCCTTTATGGGCCTTTGGGCCGTCCCAGACATGACCAGCAGCCCAGGAAAGGGGTAACTGGCTAGAAATTGATTAGCGGAAGGGTACAAGACCAGAAAATCTGTCCCAGAGGACTCCGAAAAATGAATTAAAGATATCTAAGGTAAAGTCTGTTATGCCCACAGGACTTGCTAAATGAGGGCCTGGGGTATCTATTTCCCAAATCGTCTTACACTGCCCACATTTCTTTTGGCTAAACTGAGTTTCTCACAGCCATGAGGAGGCCGTCTGGTCTTCCTCTCGTGCCTCCACGCCTGTCCACACTTTGCGTCTGCTTCCTGTCCCCTGGGCTGGTTTGCGTCCACTTGGCAGCCCAGCTGCGCATAGCTTCAGAGCGGCCTGGCCTGGCCGTCAGCTGCTGCCCCGCAGGCCCCCCCTCCCCGCCGGGACCTGGCTTTCCCCTCCGCAGGCCCGGAGCCCTGAGCAGGCCCGCCAGGCACAGTCCCCAGGGTCCTGCTGACCCATGTGGGTGAGGGCTCACTCCGCCCCCAACGCCCCACCCCTGTGTTGCCAGCCCCTGGCCGCAGGGAGCGCTGCACCTACTTTTGCAGTGTGTGACGTTGGTGGAGCCGTCGAAGTCCGTGCTGGTGTTGCCCGGGCAGCTGATGCAGTGATTCTGGCCGAACTCGGGCTGGTAGGTGCCCACGGGGCAGCGGACGCAGCGGTGCGTGCTGGTGTTGTAGTGGTGGCCCGGGGAGCAGTGCACTGTGGGTCGGCGTGGGTGGGCAGGTGGGAAAGGGCAGGGGGCACTCCCCCCGGCGCCTCCCTGCCTCCGAGGTCTGTCTCAGCGCCCAGGGGCCGCCCATCACCCGAGCCCAGTCCGGGCCCTGTCCACAGCGTGAGGAATACGGTGGGCCACCGGGAGCTGGGCCATGAGCTCCACAGACTGAGGCCCGGCCCCAAGGTGCATGTGTTCGGGGGCAATAAATGGGGCATGAGATGTTGTAAGGGCAGATGTGGGCTGCTCAAGGGTGCAGGGATCTTGAGTGGGGGCGTGAGCATTTGGAGCTGGCTGTGAGGCTATCTGGGGGGAGGCGGCGGCAAAGCTGGGCCCAAAGGGGGCCGTGTGGGTGACAGGCATGGCCAGAGGGGACAGGCCATGGGGACGAGCTCCTGGGTCCAGGGGTCATGCTAGGCTTTGCTCTGAGGGGAGAAGGCACCTGAAGCCATGGCATGGTCCTGGCGGCTGCTCTGGGAGGGAGCTCTGGGGCCGGGAGGGGGGGACAGGTAGCAGTGGTCTGGCTCAGGGGGCAGCAGTGGGGTGCTCAGAGGTCAGAGCAGCTAGCAGGGGCTACGGACAGACTGGATGTGAGGTCAGAGAAATAGCACTCAGGGGGACTCCAAGGTCTTCTTGGGCACCTGGCAGGACAGAGCTGGTGTCAGCTGGGGGGGGGGCTGTGCAGCAAAGATGAGGGTCTCTTGCCCGTGGGTGACAGGTGCTTGCTAGATATGACCGGGGCTGTCCCCCAGCAGGAGGGTGTAGCATCGAGTTCAGGACAGAGACGGGGCTGGGGACAGAAAGTGGGGTCACTGGATGCTCTTTCTCTCCAGACTCCGGAGTGAGTGCCCAGGCCAGGGACCCCAGCACTATCAGGTGAAGGGTGGGTGGGTGAGGCTGAGTGGGGCCTGGGGCTGCGGGAGATGCAGGCTGGCAAGCTACTTGGCTCCAGCCTCGATGGAAGCAATGATTGGGGGGCAGTGGGGTGAGAGTCTGACTAGTGGGGTTTGGGAGAGGGTGAGGGGGAGAGGAAGTGGAGTCCAGACACTCTTTCTACAAGGTTCACAGTAAGAAGGAGAAATCCTGGCAGGAACTGGAGGTAGGTGGAGTTTTCTCTCCTAGAAGGGAGGTTTCTGTCTGTCTGTTCCCAAGAATATCAGGGTCAGTGGGGGCAAGAGGCCCTTGGCAGGGTGGGAGCGTGTGGAAGGGGAGGCAGGCTCATCAGGGGGGTTTGGTGGCCATGGAGGGGAAGCTGCAGCTGGACAGCAGGACCCCCACGGCCCTGAAGGGAGGGTCTCCAGGTAAGCTCTGACCTCGCCCACTGCCCTCGCCACCCCTGCATTTCTCCACTCCCCACCCCCCAAAAAAACTTTCCTTCGAGCCAGGCTCAAAGCTCCGGTCTGTAACCACTGCGCCTGCCTGGCTCTCCCATCTGAGACCCTCGGGTGGGACTGTGTGGAACCCCGCTGTCCCTGTCCCAGGGTGTGGCACAGTGCTGATCACCGTGTCCAGTGCTGGCAGCTCGGGGCTGCTGCTCTGCCCTGGGAGACCTGCCACACGGGAAGTGAGAGGTGTTGAGGGAAACGCCCCTGCATGGCCCCGCTGACTCACCTTTGGCCTCGCAGTCTTGGAAGGAGACTGTGCCCTCGTGCTTGGTGAGCAGACCTCCTCCGCAGGGGAAGCAGCCCGTGCGCCCAGGCTCAGGCTGGTACGTGCCCACCGGGCAGGCCTGGCAGGGCCTGAAGCCATCTGGGGAGAAGAAGCCTGGGGAACACTGGCCTGGAAGCCAGAGGTCATGGCTCAGGCTGGCGGAAGGTCCAGATGCCTTGGTCCAGACTCTGCTCTCAACCCTCACCTGTCCTGGGGAAGGGCACTACGGCTGGGGGTGGTGCTGGGCTGGGGGGAACTTGGGGGAAGGAGCCTGGGCTGCACAAGGCCTGCCCCCCAGTCTGGATGCTGCCAGTGGCTCAGGCACTGTGGGGCCTTGGCCGGGCTTGGCTTCACCTCTCCCACTAGCAAGAAGGGCTACAAGTTGAAGAGCAAGTGGCTTGGCTGCTGAGCTGGGGAGTGTGGACCCCACATGTGGAGGGGAGAGGTTGGAGGGGGTCCCCCTGGGGTGCAGGCCACACTGTGGTTTCCACATGAGGACCTGGGGTCCAGGCTGACTGGGGTTGTCTGTCTGCAGGGCTGGGCCAGGGCAGGGGGAGTGGGGGTCTGTGAGGTGCCTGAGGGCATGGCTGGGACAAAGGGAGGGAACACCACACCCAGCATTAAGTCGGGAGGCAGAGGGTGCTTTGGCATTGAGTGAGGGGTGGGTTGAGTACCCTCTAGGCCCAGGCCCTGAGTTCTCTGCTCCTACCAGTGGCTGCTCTCTGATCTCAGTCACCGTCCCTGCTAAGGGCAGAGACCACACTCTTGGAGGGCACAGCCAGCTAGCCTGCAGGGACTCAGGGCTGGGCTCTGATCTCTTCTGTACCCCAGAGAAGGCTGGCTGGTGGTCTCTACTGTCCTAAGGATCCCCCACCCACCCTGGCAGGCACACCTTTCCCCACCCATTCTCTTGGGTGGTCCCCATGATGGCTGGGGAAGGGAGGCTGATGGGTGGGGGTGTGAGCCCATATCACAGATGTGGTTAAGTGAGGCAGTAACTGGAAAAGCTCTTTGCAAACCAAGTCGTGCTTGGTAAACTGAAAAAGGGCTTTCTAAACCATCTATAGGGCGAACTGTAAAGTTCTTCATGGAGAGAACCGTTCTTGCCAAGTAGATGGAACCCCCCCCCCCCATAAAGCCTTTTGATGATGGTGCGGTGCTCCATACCGTGTAACACGTTTGGTCAACCATAAAGCACTACGTACCTCCATCATAGACAGTACGTTCGCCCGTACGTGACTAAGTGTTTGTAAACTGTAAAGTCCTTTCCAAACTGCATGCTGCAATTCTCGGGTGCACTAGGCACAGCCCCATGCTTGCTGGCACACAGCTGCTCTGGGCACCAGTGCCCTCTGTGAGTGTCACAGCCTGCAAGCCATGACAGGCTCTGCGCATGGCAGAGAGCTTTACAGACTCTCACCAGGGACTGGGCCTTTGCTTTGGGGACCTCAGTAGAGACAGGAAGATGCCACCAGATCCCCCACCGCCCCAACCAGCCCCTCCCTCCAGGGGGGACCCACACTCGCCTCCACATTCGGATACGTTGCGGGCACCAGCCAGGCCGAGCCCGTCGCTGCTGGGGCATGGCGTGCAGCTGAGTTGGCCGTCCCTGTCCTGGTAGGACCCCGGGGCACATGGCACGCACTGGCCAGGATCCCCGCTGAAGTAGGTGCCAGGCCCGCAGGCCACTGCAGAGGCAAGGCGGAGAGATTGCTGGTGGCGGAGGTGGGGTATGGTGGCCAGGGGGTCTGTCTCCTGGTACCTCAAACCCAGGCTCTGTCCTCCCAGATAGAGCACATCCCTCGTCCTTGGGCTCAAAGGGCCCAGAGCTGTCTCAGAAGAGCTGGGGTAGGAACAAGGCAGCAGCCATGTGTGAAGAGCCCGGAAGCCTGACCCTGGTCTCCTGCCCCGTCCTGGCTGGTCCTGCTCAGCCCTTAGTTCTCTCTCTGTCCCGCATCCTGCCCTCTGACCCTGACCCCTTGGCCTGTGAACCAACAGTTTCCTGGCTGTCCCATGGGCATTTTGTCCAAACCCAGCTCTCCTACCCTACCCCTTCCTTCCCCATGGGGTGGAGTGGCCATCTGAGGGCATGGGGGCGGTGCAGAGGATGTGTATGGGGGACTGACAGAGGTGAGGGCAGGGAGGCCTGGTGGCTGAGGGTCGTCCAGAGCCAGTGTGGTCGGCTGCATACGGCAAACTGATGAGTAAGAAAGCTGACCGAGGAAATAAGGAGACAGGGCGCTGAACTTTTTTCTGGAGAAGAAATTTAGAGACAAGGAAAGAGCGGAGGTTAGGAAGAACTCTGAGCTATTGAATTGGAGGTACTGGTGTGAACGCATGGTTTTATAAAACACACACACACACACACACACCCCTATGTACCCACCTATACCTATGGAAATACATATACACACCCATGTGTAATATACACCCATACTTTCTAGTTCTGTCCAATGAGAGAGCCTGGAAGCAAGGACACTCCAGTGGCAAGAAGGACCCCAGCTTTGGCTTCTGCATATCTTCCTCCTCTCAGGGTCCTCGGGTCCCTGACGGATTGCGAAGGCTGTGGCAGGGAAAGTACAAGTTTGCTGCCCAAGAATCCCCAGCGAGTGATGGGGGGTGGGGCATGTCCAAAGGACGGGAAACCGGCTTGACCAGGAACCTACTGGCTACACTGGGGACGATCTGAGCACTGAACTAACTAATGCTAGGCTTGGATTAAAACCCCAGTGAAGAACAGAGGAGTCTCTGAGTCCACACTGATATAAATACACAGACATGTGGACACGCAGATACACCTGTAAGCGGGGCGGTGGGAGGAAAAGCTCCACCTCACAGAACGCTGACTGATACACACGGACAAGGGCTGGCAGGGAGAGAGGATACCGTCCAGCAGCCATCGGAGACGCGGCTGCTCTGGCGGGAGCTGTTACTGAGGGCGATGGCTGCTGCCGGGCGGGAGAATGTCTGATGAGGAGCAGTTTGCTAGTACAAACGCAGAATACACTCCCAGCAAATCGTCCTCAACTGCGGAAGGAAAAGGGAGTGGAGGAACCGTGGCGGCCTGGGTCAGTAACCTGTGCCTCCTGACGGGGGAGCTGAAGAGGAGGCGTCCTGCGTGGTTTTCCTGCCGAGACCGCCTGCCCCGTGGGTCACGGAAACATGGGACGCCGCCCCATGAGGGTCATCCTACAGCAGTTAGGGACAGCAGGAGGACCGGAGAGGCGGGGAAAGAGCAAGGGACTGTGCCACACGCAAGGAATCTGGAGAGACAGGACACTCAACGTGCAGGACAGAGATGCCGTGGGGAGTGGGGAACTGGGCCGTGTGGGCTGAATGCATCTGAGGCAGCCCACGGGGGAAGCTGGATGAAGAAATCATGGAAGTTCCTCGTACTGCCCGGCGACATTTCTGAAAGTTCGAAATGATTTCAAAATAAGCTATTAAAAATAAAAGCATGGGGCGCCTGGGTGGCTCAATCAGTGAAGCGTCTGCCTTTGGCTCAGGTCATGATCTCGGGGGTTCTGGGATCAAGCCAAGCTCCCTGCTCAGTGGGGAACCTGCTTCTCCTTCTCCCACTGCCCCTTCCCCTGCACATCCCCGTGTGCTCACTCTCTTTCTCTCAAATAAATAAATACAGTCTTTGAAAAGCATGAAAGACCGACATCACGAAGGTCCCTGCCCTCCTGCCATGCCCACGCCACTGCTTGAGCCAGAGTCCTTCCTTCCCCCACACCCCTAAATCCACCTCTTCTCCAGTGGCTCCCCAACTGATCTCTCTGGCCCAGCCTATTCTTTGTGCCCCAGATCTGTGGCTCCAACCACCCTAACCATTCAACGTCTTCACACGGATGACGCACGTACGTCTGAGCTAGTGAGTACAGACAGAACACTCCGCCTCCAACGGCCACGTCTTCCCCAGGTTCCCCAGATCAGAGAAGGGTGCACCTCTGCTGGGGGCCCTTGGGGGTGCCCTCGAAGCCTCCTTCCTCCCAGCCAGCCCTCCAGAGTGCTCTCTCAATCTGTCTGTTCCTTCCTGCCCTGCTGCCAGACCCCCACCCCGTGCAAAGCTCTATTGACTTCCGCCTGGTCTCCCCTCCCCTGTCTTTGCTCGTGGAAGAGGTTGCTCCTTTGCTTGGAACGTTCCTGTGGTTTCCAGCACCCCAGAGGAGCACCATGGCCCTCAAGGCCTGGAGGCAGCTGTCCCACCTGGCCTGTGGGTGTGCTTGCTTGCTCACTGGCTGCTTTCTTTCCCCGGTACATGTGAATCCCAGCAGAACAAGGGCTCTGTCCGTTCTCCTGCAGGAAACCACCCCGGGGTGTCTCTAGACCCATCCCCTCTCAACAGGCCAGTTCCTGGGGTTCGGGTCAAGTCCCCTGCCTCCTGGGCCTGGACCCTGGCTGGCGGCCCTGCCCCAGCTCCTGTCGTGGGCCCAGCCTCGCCTGCTTCCCGGCGGCCCATGCTGCATCCTGCTGGCCCTCGCCCTCGTGCGTCTTCGCCGTGCTCCTCCTCCGCCCTCAGCTCCCACGCTGCCTCTGCTGGGAAGCCCTCTCTAGCCACACAGACTAGTTCCTGTGCCCCTCCTGCCACTCTGCTGTGGCCATGGTGGTCTGCGCTCTTTCTGTCCCACCTGCCTCAGGATTGTGGTGAAGCTCGTGTGTGCAAATGTTTGCCCAGCAAGAGCCTTGCCCAGGGCCTGGCACCGGGGGAGTGCTCTTCAAATGACAGCCGTTAGGATGAGCACAGGAGTGCTTCTCTCTGACAGGCTTCTGCCTCGCTGTCCCCTCCCAGCGTGTCCGCTGACCCAGGCCCCCGTGGGAGGAAGGGCAGAGAAGGTTTGCCGAGTGGGCATCCCAGTGGCCACAGGCAGGGACGCACCGCATTTCCCGTCCTGTAACACCTGGCCTGTGCTGCACGCCCCCTGGCCCTCCAGGGCCTTGGCCGGCCACTGGGACATCGCGTACTCTGTGCCTGCGACCTGGACGGAGAAGTGATGCCGGCCGACGGACTTCCGCAGAGTCTTGATGGCGGCCTGCAGGCTCTGCTCGGCGCGCTTCCGCATGCAGTCCGCCTCGCAGGTGTCTGCAGGGGTGGGAGGGACGGTGACTCGCAACCCCCTCGGAGCGGCCTCTTCCCCGAGCTTCCCCTCCTCCAGGCCTCTGCCCCCCAGCACGTTCACGCAGCAGCCGGGGGCCGAGGTGCCACTGTGGCGTCCATCTGACTGAGGAAGAGACGGAGGGTCCGAGAGGTATGACCCGCTCAAGGCCACACCGCAGATTGGAGGAGAAACCAGGCCTCCGCCACGGCAACGCATCACTTCCCCAGGACACAGCTCACGGACGGGCGCTCCTCCCTGCCACTCAACACGCTCGAGGCTGCCACTGTTCCTAGGATAACGCCCAGCTCTCTGGCTTGCATCCAAGGCCCCTCGTAGTGGCGCCCCTGCCTGGCTTGCCAGCCCTCACCCCCAGCCCTCCGACACCCACTGTGAACTCCGCTTTCTAGCCACCCGGTCCTGCTCACTGCCTCCTAGCACATCCCATTCCCTCTGACCTCTGTGCCTTTGCCTATCCCATTCCCTCTGCCTGAATGCCATTCCCTGCCACCTTTCCCACTTGGTGAACTTTTGATTTTAAGTCCTGATTCAAACGGCACCTCTTCTAGGAAGACGTCCTGGATCCCTGTCTTGGGGAGACCTCTCAGCTCCGTGCCCTGTTTGCTCTCATGCCCCCACCACCCAGGGTCTCCCTTGGCACTGGGTGGTTTGTGTGAGGTCTGCCTCCCCTGGCTGGGAGAGCTGCCAGCAGGAGGACTCTGGTCTGGTCCCCTGTTTCCACAGGGCCCGGGGCTCAGCACACACAGCACATATCTGTTGACAGATCTCAACTCCTCTGTCACAACTCAACACTCATTTGCAGCCAAGAAGAAAGCACTGATACGAAACACAAGCCAGTATTATAAGCCCCTTCTGGAACCTGGGAAAGATAGGCCTTTGGCTCAATTGTTCTGGAAATTGTATAGGCATGAGCCCTTCCAGGCCCGAGCGAGGGCATGAAGGGGTGGAGAGAGGCCGTGCAGCCGTCACATTGGGCCCCTGAGCCCTGTTCCTCTCATTGCCCTGGGTCTCCTCTTCCAGCCTGGGCTACCTGGCGCCTACCCTCCCCAGCTCCCCCACTGCCTGGCTGGCCTCTACGTCCAGTAGCCACAGTGCAGGTGCTCGCCCAGCGTCACGTCTGGCACACCCCTGCCAGCCCTCCCAGGCCCCTGTCCTCCCTGAGGCCTTCAGCAGCCTCACGCACCTGACGCCTCTTCCATCTTTGTCTCCACCTCGAACTCTGCTGTGATGTGGGTCACCTCCTTGGATGGGGACTTTTTGCCACGGCGCCTCTTCTTGGAGGAGTCACATTTCAGGGTCACAAAGGTCAGATGGCAGTTTTCTGGACAAAGAAGGGACTGCTATGGCAAAGGTGGCACAAGGCAGGAAGCAGTGTCCTGCGGAGCCCTGTGCACAGGTTACCAACAGCAAGGCTCCTGCTTTGCCTAATAGTCTATGGGGCAGAAGGGGAAACTGAGGCTGGACACCAGGCTGGCTCGAGGTCTCAGGAGGGGCTAGTGGCTGAGCCAGGCCCTGCACCAGTCCTCTGAGTCCATCACACTGCTGCATACGGAGGCATTCGCACATACTTCCTTAGTGACGCTGTACAGCTCGGCTCTGTGGGGCTCGGCCCAGGTTAGGTCGGCTTGAGGGCTGTGCTCTGTTAGCTTTGGGGAGGAATCCTAAGGTGTTCAGGAATCTTTGTGGAAACAGAGCTGGGATGCTCTTCTCCTGGGCCCTTCTCACCAAGCTTTCCCCCTGCTACCATCCAGCCTGGAAAGCCCTTCTTGCCCCCCTGCTTCAAGAATGAGCCACTAAGTGAGCCCTGGGAGGCCTTCTGGACATAGGCTGCACCCATAGCACCTGCCCTAGAGGAGTTCATCTAGCCCCGGGTGAGGCAGGAACGATGGGCCCCAGGGATGCTGGGGGACCCAGATTTTCCACTCAAATGCAGGCCTTCTTCCCAAGGGACACCACCACCCATCTATAGTGCTCCAGGCCTGGCTCCTGGGGCTCCGGGACCATGACGGTGAGGACAAAAGAGGGTTGGAGCTGGGTTCCACCACTGGAAACCCAGCCCTGCTGGACCCTGGGCTCCCAGATCTCAGGCGCGGGGACCCCCACCGCCCTTTGTGTGGGTTGGCACCATGGCAGCCCACTCACCCAGCAGCAGCTGCCTCAGGGTCTCCTTTGCTGGCTCCCGGCCGTGGGGCCGGAGGTGGCACTTGGCATCTCGGATCTTGAAGCGGGCCTTCTGCCTGATGGGGGCAGGCACACCTGGGGAAAGCCCAAATCCCCCCACGTGGCGGCCTCTCCTGTGGGCAGGGAGGCTGTGGGGCCGGGGGGCCACAGAGGGAGTGCCTGAGTGTTAGGGGGCGGCCAGTGGGACAAATCCACTGGGGGCTGGGGGAGACTCTGCTGCCTCATTCCTCTCCCTGCATAGCCTGAAAAAGGTGGGAGCATGGATGGTGGGGCCATGCTCAAGCCGGGGGTACCCGGCCAGGAGTCTTCTGTGGAGGAGGAAAGGCAGGCCTCCCACCTCTTCCCCACCGCCCAGGCCAGTTCACGTGGCTCATGCTGTTAGGAAAGGCGACAGAACAGAAGAGAGAGGGAAGCAAGGAAGGGAAGGGGCTTTGAAATAAGACAGATGCCCTGAACTGCTGATTCCTTCCAAGAGCAAATCCCAGCGGCTTGGCTGAAGACCGACAATTGCAGACACTCAGCATCACACCCTGTATGCGTTAAATGCACACAGATGCCCCCGGCATTGAACTCAACTTCCTGACTAGTAAAGGAGGCTGAAGACACGCCCGTGGGCAGGGGAGCTGGCTGCGCCCTGCTGACTGTGACTGGCTGGTAGGTCCCGAAGGGCGTGGGAGTGTGCTGTGCCCCCAGGACTTCTGGGGCCTCGTGGTCACAGTAGAGGTGACTCACTTCACTGGAACGGAGTCTGAGACCCGTGGAGTCCTGGCAGCCCTGGAGTGTGGCCCAGAGGACCCGGTCCTGCTCTCAGCTCGCCAGCACCCTGGGCCATGCTGGGCCGGCCCCAAGCCAGGAAGCTCTTCCCTAGGCAGTGTCCCTCCCTCTCGTCCGAGTCTGGGGGTGGACGCGACATTCAGGGGTCCCCAGGCGCGTGCAGCACGGACAGGCCGGGGGCTACCTGCGCAGCTGGGCCCAGTGCTGGAGCCGGTGCCGTTGCGTTTCGGTGGCATCTTGCCCTGGAGACCTGGGACGCCGCAGCTCAGGCTGTAGCTGTTGTCCGAGTCTGCAGAGAGGCCAGGGGTGAGATGGACTCGGCTGCCCCCCCCACTCCAGTGGAGCCCCCTGATCCTGGAGGCCTCAGAGGGCTCGCTGTGGGTAAGCAGCTGGGAGAGAGCGAGCCCACTGCGCTTGTGGAGACGGACGCTGCGGCCCACAGGGAACCAGACAGCGGGCCAGGATCACTTGGTGATCAGGGCCAGGGGGGCACATTCCTAGGTCGGGCTCTTTCCTGGATAATGGCAGGGAGCAGGGGCTAGACTCCAGGGAAGGAAGCCCCCCACCCCACTCCCTCATCCCTTACCAGGGATGGCCTCAGGTTACCTGGCACGAAGAGTGAGTGGGCTGGGCAGGAAAGGGAGCAGCTCTCCACACCGCCCACCTTGCTGCAGGACAGCTGGGCCCAGGGGGAGGCCTTGGCCCGAGAAAGGCACTTGCCCGTCTCTGAGGAGGGGAAGACATAAGAGAGGGCTGGAGGGGACCAGGGTGGAGGCTTCTGGGGGCCCTGCCCCCGAGCGTGGACCACTGGGGACTCCTGTCACATCCCCATCCCGAGACCAGACCCTGGTGGAACGGGGCTGGAAGATGGCGGGGTCCACATGCACTTGGATGTGTGGGGATGCTGGGCCCAGACAGCTGGCCTGTCCCCTCCTCTCTCTGACCAGTCCAGGCTGTCTGTGAGAAGGTTTGTGCCACAGGGCCAGACTAGAGGGCAGGGCTGGATTCTCCAGAGCAGGTGTCCATGGCCCTCTGTGTAAGGGAGCATGTGGAAGTGACATGGGCCTCTTGGCAGTGATTGACCTCTAAGCGTGAGAGGGTCACAGGGAGCCCGTCTCTGGGGCAGCCACTGGACACATCCATTAGGTGTCCGGAGATGTCCCAAACTAAGCTCTTCAGAGTTCTGCAGGTGTCTTTTATTTACTTATTTATAAAAATATTTTATTTGTCAGAGAGAGAGAGAGAGAGCGCACGCACGCGAGCGTGTGAGCACATAAGCACAGAGAGCATCAGGCAGAGGGAGAAGCAGACTTCTCAACGAGCAGGGATCCTGATGTGGGGCTCGATCCCAGAACCCTGGGATCATGACCTGAGTGGAAGGCAGACACTTAACCGACTGAGCCACCCAGGTGTCCCTCTCAGGTGTTTTTTAATCTTTTGGGGACAGACATGTCTATAGCCATGGTCAACCCAGAACTGGTTTTATCCCCGTCTGGCTGCTCAGTGACAACTGGCTGACATGGGCACACCCCCGGAAGCACCCCTCGGAGGCTGTCGTCAATGGTCGGGTCGCTCGGGCGAGCACACTGAAGTAGGGACTCAGCCGGAAAAATAAACTGAAGTGGGAAATCGCCAGTGTGGGTGATCTTCAACATGTGGCTGGACATTTTCAAGGAGTCTTAGAAAGTAAATAATCTAGAAATAAAAGCAAACTCACGGCCCTCCAGATAAAACAGCTGGCCCCCAAGTAAATACAAGACTGAAAGTCCTCTGTTCCCAATGAATCAGGAATCTTCAAGGAAAGCCACCTACAGATAACGCAAGACAGAAGGGCGCCAGAAGGAACCAATGTTCTCGCTGCTTGAGAAGCAGAAGGACAACCATCTACAAACATCCAAGGGAGACCTAAGCCCCTAACACTTCCCTGGACTTTCTCCAAAAAAGGGAATCACCAGTGATTACTGGCGGACAACAGCTCTGCTTTCTGGTACCAGTGGGGACCACTCATTGGGAAAGGCAGATCATTCCAGCCCTGAGCATGGGCGCTCTCTGGGTGCTCTCGCTGGGACCCCGAGGACACAAAACGCTGACAGCTCCTTCCCCAGACCCTTTCTTAGGGTTGTGTTTGCCTCAAGCAGCTTCGAGGAATGCGGGGGCATCTCTTCCTAGAGAAGGAGCCGCCCGGTCTGTTCACTATAGAAGTGGTGAGTTTCCCAGGCTGGGTGTCCCTCGGCCGTGAAGCAAATTCTCTACCTGCACGGCATCGAGGGGGCAGATGGGACTTGGGGGTGGGGCAGGGGAACCCACACAAATGTGCTTCTCATGCTGGCTGCTGTGCTGAGTACTGAAGCCCTTTGTCTCTGGGGACGCCCGGGGCGCCCAGGAAACAGCAGCAGGTGAGCTCACAGGCTGCATGTAGGCAACATCTCTGACCCCACCATATACACCCATTGATCCCACCACCACAGAACGCCAAAGCCCAGAGGAAAGTGTGAAGTCACCTAACAAGCGAGAGGAAAGGCAAACTGACTGGTGATAAGAAAAAAAAAAAAAAAAGAAAGAAAAAAAAAGGAAAGAAAAAAAAAGTTCGTTTGCCTTAAAGTAAGAATGCCTGGTTGTGGGAGAATATGAATGAAGATAGTAGGAGGCAGCTCTGAACATGGACAGGAAGTTGCAGAAGGCTGGGGGGGCCTTGCCCTTGGTCTACTAAAACCACTGAGGCAGTGGGCACTCTAACAAGCCTCGGTCCTTTCCCAGTTCCACGCTGTAACCGCTCCTTGGGAACCGTTACGGGAAGACAACCCTCCCTTCTGTGGGTCAAAGCCCCTACCCATGTCCTGGGGCAGGACCTCCTCTGCAAATGGGACTGCCAGCTAAAATATGCCTCCAAATAAACACACCTAAAATATACCTGTGAGGTTATTTTTAGAGGTCCCAGAAAATTCTCCTACACATGATTCAAATTATAGCTGACAGGAGCCTTAATATACATATTATGTATGATACAAAAACAGGATCCCTGGAGCAAAGCTTCCACAGCATCAGCAGAACAAATGGAACAGAGCCCAGGAAGAGTTCAGACTGCCATACTTTTTTTTTTTTTTTTTTTGTGGTACGAACACACAAAAGTTAGGCCATGCTCTCAGGATACAAGCTCAACAACATGGCAAATACCCATGACCAAGGTTCATCCTCCCTGCCTCAGGACAATGCCTTGGCTAAAGTAGGTGGAGTATCTTCAGATCTTGTCCTAGAATTACCTTTAATCGGAGGGTACCACATGCAGGATGATCCCCACTGAGAACTGAAAACACCCAGGATTTTCTCCGCTCGTCATTAAACTAATTATGGTATCTGGTTCCTTTGTCCTTCTCATATTACCACTGAGCAACTCCTACCCCTTCCTTTTTTTTTTTTTTTAAACCACAGATGAGGGGCTTTTTTTTTTTTTTTAAAGATTTTATTTATTTATTTGACACAGAGAGAGAGACAGCCAGCGAGAGAGGGAACACAAGCAGGGGGAGTGGGAGAGGAACAAGCAGGCTCCCCGTGGAGCAAGGAGCCTGATGTGGGCTTGATCCCAGCACCCTGGGATCACACCCTGAGCCGAAGGCAGATGCGTAATGACTGAGCCACCCAGCGCCCCTGCTCCTACCTGTTCCTGAGGGAGAAACTCATCTCTCTGTGTCTGTACTTGAGACATGCTCATATCCAAAACACATCTTTTGGACATCCCATACCAATCCTGAATCAATATTGTCGGTTGATGGCATGTATCTTAAAAATGAAGAGACTTAAAAATTCATATGGAAACTCAAGGCAAATTCAAGAATAGCCAGATCAATCCTGGACACAAAAAACTGAGTTGGAAGATCCTCACATGATTTAAAAACTTACTATAAACCTACATTAATCAAGACAGTGGGATATGGGCATCGGGACAAATGGATCAACGGAAAAGACAGCCCAGAAATAAATCCACACACTTATAGCCAAATGATTTTAAGAGAAAGGCAAGATAATTCAATGGGGAAAAAGAATGGTCAACAAATGGCACGGTGACAACTGGATATCCCCACTCAAAAGAATGAAGGTGGACCCCTGTCTCACACCATATACGAATTAATTCACAACGGATCGAAGACCTAAGTATAACAGCTAAAACTATACAACTCTTAGAAGAAAATAGCTGTAAATCTTTGGGACCCTGGGTTAGGCAGTGGTTTCTTAAAAATGCCACCCAAACCACAAGCAGCCGAAGGAAAAAAATAGATAAACTGGACCTTATGCTTCAAAAAACACCATCAAGAAAATGAAAAGACAGGGGCGCCTGGGTGGCACAGCGGTTAAGCGTCTGCTTTCAGCTCAGGGCGTGATCCCGGCGTTATGGGATCGAGCCCCACATCAGGCTCCTCTGCTATGAGCCTGCTTCTTCCTCTCCCACTCCCCCTGCTTGTGTTCCCTCTCTCACTGGCTGTCTCTATCTCTGTCAAATAAATAAATAAAATCTTTAAAAAAAAAAAAAGAAAATGAAAAGACAGTACACAGAATGGGGAAAATCCCTTGCAAATCATATATCTGGTAAGAAACTTGTATCTAGAGTATATGAAGAACTCTTATAACTGAATAATAAAGACAGATAACACAATTTTAAACACGGGCAAAGGATCTGAATAGACATTTCTTTCAAGAACATCTACAAATACTTAGTAAGCACATGGAAAGGTACTCAACACCATTGGCTGTCAGGGAAATATGAAATCAAAACCACAATGAGAAACTATTTCATACCCTGCAAGGATGCCTATAATCGAAAAGTCAGGAAACGGCAAAGGTGGCTGAAGATGTGGAGAAATTGGAACCTCACACACTGCTGGTGGGACGTCAAATGGCATAGCCTCTTTGGAAAACCGGTTGGCAGTTCCTCAAAAGTTAAACCCAGGGTTAGGGCATGACCCAGCAATTCCACCCCTGGGCATACATCCGAGGAAATGGAAAACATATGTCGACACAGACACCTTTTAGGACAGTTCACAGCAGCGTTCTTCATGACATGCCCCAAACTAGAAACAACCCACATGTCCATCAACCGATGAGTGGATAAACAAGATGTGGGCCAAGCAGACAGTGGGATATGATATGGCCATCAGGAGGAATGAAGCAGTGACACGCACTATGACATGGGTGACCTTGAAAATATGATGCTAAATGGAATAACAAGCCCCATGTTGTACGATTCCACTTATGCCGAGTGTCCAGAATTGGCAAATTCATGGAGACTAAAGTAGATGATGGTTGCGTAGGGCTGGGGGGTTGAGGGAAAATGAGAAGCGACTGCTGTGGGCATAGGGTTTCTTTCTAGAGTAATGAAAATGCTCTAAAATTCATTGTGGTCTCACAATTCTGTGATTATACAAAACACCACTGAACTGCACACTAAATGGAGACTTGTGTGGCATGTGAATTATATCTCAATGAAGCTGTTAATAAAAACAAAAATCAAAAGGAGGAGAGACAATATTAGGCTGGATTTTCAAGAACTATCCAGGCTGGAATCAAGCCCTAAGGGACTCAGGCTGGCTCTAGTGGCCAAACCTGTGGCCCTCTCTAGGGCATGTTCTGTTGTTAAAGATCAAAGATCGCTCTGTTTACCAATGGCTGTAGCGTTCCACTTAACGATGCTCTGGAAACAGAGAGGTTTACTGCCCACAACTAAGACACACAGGCCCACGGTACAAGGGATGGAAGTCAGAGGCAATGTTTCCTGGATCATCACGCTAAACGGGCTGCTCTGACCGGGATCCCTAGGCAAGGACGTCCGACAGCACAGAAAGACGGGTCCGTGCAAGAGGTGGGGATTCTGCTGCAGACACACTATGTTTGCCTTCCTACTCTGAGAAGGAGCCAAGGGGAACAACTGCGTTGCAAGTCCCCTGAGGATGGTAGCCCAGTGAGGCCAGGATGGTCCCCTGGACCCACCAGACCACCTCACATGGACGAGTGCTAATGTTTCCTCTAAGAAAACTCATCCCAGTAGGGACAGACCGGCTGTGGGGTCAGACGACGGGGTGAGAGACTCTCCCAGGCCAGCGGAGGAGATGAGCGGTTCAAGGCTCACCTGTAGTCAGCAGAATCCTGGGTAAAGTGTAAAGACCACAACAAACCCTAAGGGACCCCTTGGGCATCTCCAAATGGATTTTACAGGTTATAAATGTGCACTCATAAGCATATTTACTTTCTGGATGAATCAAAGCAGTCGTTTGTTGGGAAAAACACACCACTCGTAGGAGCTAAAATATTCCTAGATCCTGAGTTCCTTATCTGGGATAGTCCAACTTACTCATTTAGTAATATGCAGACACCTATTACTGTGAGGGTTATTCATAAACCATTCAGAGGTTTCACTGTCTTTTTACCCCATATCTTTTGGGAATACAGAAGTGGATTTTTTAGAACTTACTACGAAGTCACAACTTATAGATCTTGAATTGGGGTTCTCGAGAGAACCCCCAGAAGCGGACAGAACACACAAACCAGCTATTTCCCAAGATTCTCAGGACAGGCAGAAGATGATACACAGGGACAGCTCTCACCTAAGGCCACTGGAATAAATTCTCCTTGACGTTTGCAACCACTGTCTTCCACGCGCTCCTTTGCAGAACTTTGTTCTTGGTTCTTTGGGTCACGCTCTCCCACCTTACACGTTTAGGGTTATACACCGCAGATCTGCCCTATTATGCTTCCCCCACCCGTAATAACTGGCCTGGATCTAGGCCTTGCTAGTGATAGCCACCATCCTGATTCTCTAAATCCATCCTCCCAAGCTACTGCCAGGGAAATTGGTATTGAAAGTTGGCACGAAGCATGTTACACAGACCTTATGAATTACGGCATTCTCTGTGGACAGTACATAGAAGAGAAGGAGAATGCCCACGCGCTGGGAAAGGTGGATTCAGCTATCTGGCAACGTGGCTGACTGGTTCTCACCACACCACCCCAGACAATATCCCTACAGCTCTGCTGAGGAGGATGCCATCTGTTACATGGGATCTTGCTCATCAATGCCCCCCAGGACCACAGCTGACAGTTCTGGGGGGCTATTAGGCTGTTCCAAGTGCATGGCTCCCCCCACCCCTCAGTTAACGATGCCTTCTTGCAAACCATCTGAGGACAGAATTCCCTTCCGAGAGACACAAACGACACCTGCTGAAGCAAACCGTGGAGGCTATCGGTTCCATCCGCAGGAATCGGGCAGCTCCAAGGGATCATCAAAAATGTGGCCCTTGCCTTGGGTGCTGTAGTGAATGAGACAGCCTATGGTGTGCTGTGGGGGGCATGATGAACCAAGCTGAATTCCTAGGGCAAGCGCTCAGGGTAACAGTGAGACCTTGGATTTTCTTTTGACCAGTCAGGGGGGTCGTCACTGCCAGCCCTCTTTGGACCTGGATTCACAGCACGGGTGAGGTGGGATGGTCCATGTCGAGGGTACAGGGGAAAGCAACCTGCTCATGACGGCAGACTCAGGGAGTTGGTGGAACCAGTTTTCTTGGTCAGCCCTGGGAACTCTCGGGTCATGGGTCTAGAGGGCCTTCCAGAACCTTCTAAGAACACTTTCAGTTATGCTTGTTTGTCTCAGTTTTCCCACGTCTAGTGTCCAGAATGCTAACTGCTTCTACATAGTCACCACGGTCCTAGCAAATGACTTAGGAGAAATGGGATAAAATCACACTGACTGACAGTGACCAGACAATCAGACCTCCGCCAATGACTCTTGGTGCAGGGTCGGTGGCCGCGTGAGGACCCAGACAAGCCCCAGTGGCCGCTCCTGAAGCTCTGACTGAGGGCCCCTTCCCCATACACTTAGAGAAAGCCTGCTGGCCCGACAGCTTTGGTAACAAGTCAACACCAGACCTAGCACGACCCTCATCGATCAGCAGACATGCCTCCGAAAGCCAATCCATCCAGGCTTGGAAAGTCAGCCAACGGGTGGCAAATTCACTCAGTGATCAGGCTTCTAAGGCTGGAGTCGACCCATTCACCCTTAGTACCCAGCACGGGCCATGTTCCTGGGACGCACACCACGTAACGCTGCCTCTCTAGCTCCCAGACAGGCTCCTCCCTGCAGCTCTGGACGGGAGCAGTGGTTGGCTTTGCTCACCAGGACGGCCCGAGCAGCACAGCAATCCTTACCGAAGTACAGTCAGCTTTTTGCTAGCGGATGTAAGTGTTGGTATCCATTCGTCAATACTTTCACTCATTCATTCAGCAAGTATGTACTGAGTGCCTACACCTGCCAGGCTCTGTCCGAGGTGCTGGGGATCCAGCAGTGAACAAGACAGGCAGAGGTCTGTGCTCTGCTGTGTAGAGCATACAGATACTATGTCTAGTGGCGGGAAGTACAGTGGGAGAAAAGAAAATGAGGAGGCAGGGGTGGTGGGAGGGGTGCAGGGAAGGCCTCCCAGAGCAGACAGCAACAGGGGTGAGGAGCCCTCCAGGCCAAGAGGGGAGCACCGGCACGGCCATGTCAGTTGGGGGTGGGCAGCAGCCTCGAGGTCACTGAGGCTGGCACAGGTCAGGTGAGGGTGAGGAACGAAGGCCATTAGGCCAAGGTCCAGGAGCCTTTGGGCCCTTCTAAGAACTCTGGCTTTGCTTCCACATGAAGAGAAATAGTGGGGGGCTCTGAGCAGAGGGGGACATGTTCTGAGTCAGATTCAAAAGGCTAGCTCTGGGGGCGCCTGGGTGGCTCAGTCGGTTAAATTTCTGACTCTTGGTCTCAGCTCAGGTCTCGATCTCAGGGTCATGAGTTCAAGCCCTGTGTTGGGCTCCATACTGGGCATGGAGAAAAAAAAAAGTTTAAAAGAGAAAATAAAAAGCTGGCTCTGGCTGCCCTGGGGATGTTTGGCATGGCAAGGCCAGGATCTAAGAGCCGTTTCAAGGCCATGGCCCCAGCATCCACAGCAGGCCTGGCATGTAGTGGGTGACCATGTGTTTGCAGAACTAATGAACATGGGGAACCGCCCAGAACTTAGCATAGAGCTGCCCCAAGTCTCGGGAGCCCGCCAGCAGGGGATGCAGGAACACTGCGCTCTCTGGGAGCCCTGCTGCTCTTCCTATCCTGCACCTTGTGGCGCTGCTGGCCTGGGCAGGTGTCGGGGCTGCCCTCCAGACTCTGACGCTGCTGCAGCCTGAGTAGCCACCCCCTTTCCTCCCCAGCTTCCTGGTCAGGACCAGAGGAAGACGGGGGAGCAGAGACTGCTGTGCCCTCCGAGCTCCCAGCTTCTCCGGAGACAACAGCTCTGGCTGCACACACTAAACCCCAGATCTTCGCCTCTGTGACCCCCTCTCCCTGCAGGTCCCATTCTGTGTTTCTGGCTGGCACCCAATGTGCTCTCCCACCTATGTCCCCTCTACCTCCAAGCCCACCTTCCCATCAGCCCTATTCCAGCAGCAGAGATTCTCTGCTGAGAACCCCCCTCCCAGGTGAGGTAGGCCCTGTGTTGCTCACTCCAAGCTCATCCCACCCTGAGAGGTCACTGCCCTTCCCATCCAGGCACCTGGTGGAAGGAGGGAAGCCAGCATCCAGGCCCTTCTTCAGCGGTCCCAGCAGCGGCCCACCCCAGGGCACTCACCCACACAGTCCTTCCGGTTCCAGTGGAGCCGCCTCCCTGGGGGGCAGACGCATTCGTAGCTGCCCTTGGTGTTGACGCACCCCTGGTCACAGCTCCCATTGTTCATGCTGCACTCGTCCACATCTGGAAGCACAGGTGGGAAGTAGGCCATCAGGGCAGGATGCTGGCTGGCAGGGCAGGGCCACCCAGGACAAGCGGGCCGAGATTCCCCTGACCCTGCCGGCAGCTGGCCACTCATCAGACGCAGACCCGCTGCACGCGTCACACACAGGAGTGCACATACATGAGGCTGATGGACACAGACACCAACCCCTCCCCCTCCCCCAGGAACCCCATCGGTTTGCTGGACTCCAGCAGCTGCGCCCGGACTGGGGGGAGGGCAGAGCATGGCACAAAATTCAAGTACCAAGCAGGTCTCGTGAGGCAGGGGTCGTGATGTCTCTCTCGCTGGGGCTTTAGACAGGCTGTTTCCCTCTGTGCAATGGGCCCCAGGGTGAAAGAAGCCACCTCCAAGGCCCTTCCTGCCCTGGCCCCCAAGAAACCAGAGCACCCGCTGGAGATGGGGAGAGGGGCTGGGCCACACTCATGCTGGGGTGCCTGGCTCTGAGCATCTGGGTGGCCTGCAGTCAGGGAGCGGCAGGCCCAGGGGAGCCAGTGCCCAGGTTTTTGGGAGTCCCTCCAGAAGAATCTGTAGCCCACCCCAGGAGCCCCTTCCCCCCAACACCAGCTGTGCCTGATCACTTCACACCCGACCCCATGTGACCTGCACAGCTGCCCAGCAGAGGGAGTGCCGTCACAGGAAATGAGGAGACCCCAGGACCTCGGGGCCATTCTCGGCTCCCCCACCTCTAGCTGCCATGCTTGCACATCTCCAAGTCCCATCATCTGTAGCTAAACACTTCTAGAACCTTCCCCTTCTTGGCACATTTCAACCCTGCCCAAGCTCAGTAGCTCTGGCTCCCGTGCCTGGAGCTGTCTCCCTACTGGTGCCCTGGGTTCCACTCTCCTAAACACATGGCAGCTAGAGTGATCTCATTACCTGAACATGCCCACATCACACCCCTACTTAAACCCTCCAGTAGTCTCTCATTGCACTAGTAAGAAAACCCAAGTCACCGGCACATCTCACAAAGCCCTGCTTCCTAGCTGCATCAAGCACCACATTCTTCCTTCCCTCACAGGGTTCCACCACTGCTTCTGGGTCCCCCTATTGGCTACCTCAGTGCCTTTGCATATGCTGATCGTGCTGGCATGCTCCTCATTTAGGAACGCCCTCCCCCCCCCCCCCCCCCCCCCCCGCCCCCAGTCTCCATACGCTGCCCTTCTCTGTTGTCACCCTCTCCCACTGGGACGAATCATCTGCGGGATTCTCTGTGTAGTGGCCATCCCCCGCTCTGGACTGAAGTTCCCTTATAGCTGCCATTTCCGGGGCCTATGCCCACAACCTGGCCCAAGGCCTGCCACCTAGCCGATACTTGCTGCTCCCCACCCCCATCTTCCCACCCTGCTCTTGGCTGAGCCCCTCTGCACACCAGAACCTGGCCTTGCTTAGGTCCCTTCCAGGCCCTCTGGAGTCAAGGTAGGGGTCAGGGTGTGGGGTGCAGCCTAGGTGGCCGTGTGGCCAGGCGCGTGCCTCAAGGGGGAGGTGGCCCTGGCGGGCGGGCTGCAGACCTCCGCAGTGGGTTGTCCCATAGAGTGTGTAGCCACGGTGACACAGGCACTGGAAGCTGCCCGGGGAGTTGATGCAGATGTGGTCGCAGGTCCGCTCGAAGGAGCACTCGTCGATGTCTGTGTGGCCACAGGGAGACAAAGTGCGGGGAGGAGTTTCAGGGCCCGGTGGGTGGGCATGGCCTGTCACTCACTCAGTCGCTGAACTCACATCTGCGCACAGACAGTCCCTGGGCCCTGACGCTTAGTGCACAGCCAACCCACAGTGAATGCTGGCCTTCCGGTCACGGCCCAATTTCCCAGTTTGTCTCCATTAACCTTACATTTCTGGCTTAGAAGCCATTTCCCATCTTTTCTGGAGGTGGGCAAGGTGGAAGTACTGCGGATACAAGGTATTACTATGACTCTCTGCCATTTTAATACCTCACATTCAACTGTGATCAGGATGAGTATTTAATCCGCATCTGCAGGAGATTGATAGGGGCTTGCCTGAGGAAACAAATGAACTGGGACACGAAGCCAGGCCTTTTGGATGCCGACCACAGTGTGTTTTCTGATCGCTACAAGAAGTCTCTTGAGAAAACAAGGAAAACAGCCTGAAGAGAAACGGGTATGGGGGGAATGTGTACCCAAAAGGGATAACATGATAGCCTTGACAGTATGTGAAATTTGATTCTGAGCTTCCCGGCAGCTGGGGTAAAAAACGAAAAAGGGTCACAGGCTGCTTGTTATCGGAAAGGAGGAAATGAACCACATGCTCATAGGAGACAGGTCTGTCCTGGCCATAAATTCTGAGGAAAATGGCTCTCATGGGACAGCTGATGGGGACTCCTGAGGGCAAAACAGCCACTGACCCACCTTTTCATGGGCACTGTAGTTGGAGGTCATTCTTTTTTTTTTTTTTTAAGTTTTTTTTTTTAAGTTTTTTTTTTTAATTTTTTATTTATTCGACAGAGATAGAGACAGCCAGCGAGAGAGGGAACACAGGCAGGAGGAGTGGGAGAGGAAGAAGCAGGCTCATAGCATAGGAGCCTGATGTGGGGCTCGATCCCACAACGCCGGGATCACGCCCTGAGCTGAAGGCAGACTCCCAACCACTGTGCCACCCAGGAGCCCCTGGAGGTCGTTCTTTGAATATATATTAGCTCATGTGACTACACACGTTGATGATATGCATGTGTTTCTAATAATTCTAGCACAAGGAAGGAATCACACTGTGGGTGCTCAAAGGAGGATGTGATCCCTCCCAGCGGGGGAATCTGGGAAGATCCCTTGGAACTTGTGGCACCTGGACTAGACCTTGAAGGATGGGACTAGCTTGGAAGGAAGGAATGGAAGTGAGGGAAGGGCGCTCTGAGCAAAGGCCGGGAGGGGGCAGCACAGAGCCTCCAGGGGACTGTGTGGAGCTCAGGGGGTTGGGGAGGTGTCTGAGGTCCCCATCCCAAAGGCCTGAGTGTCAGACAAAGGAAACCAGAGCCTGGCATGGTGCTGGAGTGGGGCTGGGACATGGCCAGAACCCCGGGGGCCTCAGAGAGACGAGCCTGGTAGAGGTGGAGGGTGGAGAAGATGGGCTGGAGCCCAGAAGCAGACAAGTCATGGCCTCCTCAGTGACGGCCCACCTGTCTCACGAGGCAGCTGGGGGTACAAAGTCAGGGGCCCTCCCTTAGCCCTCCACAGAATTTGGCAAGGCAGATGGAGAAGTCAAAGTGTAGAGGAGCCTGGACAGGTGACGTGCTCCCAGTGGGCCCTCACGTCCTAAGGGGAAGACAGAGCCAGGAGACCCATCAAGGGATGAAGAGGTTGAGCCAGGAAGGGGAGGGGACTGGCTTGGGTCATAGGATGGGCCCAGGACGGGCTGGCCCCAGACCCTCCCTTACCAACCTCCTGCTCTTGCCTTCCTCGGTGTCCTTGGGAGAACGCATCCCTTGGCCCTCAGGGCCTCATGCTGCCCCAGGGCCAGCCCTGAGCTGCACTGATAGGCCGACTCTGCCATGTACAGTCTGCCACTCCTCTGGGAAAACGCCTATTCACCAGTGTCCCCTCCCCCAGGAAGCCTTCCCTGGCCACTCTTTCCACTGCCCATCCTCTGGGCTCTCACTGCATCCCGATATCTCCTGGACTTGTGCTGGACTGTGTGATTCCTGGCTTCTGCCCAGACCTCACATTACCCTGGTGGCACCTCGCAGGCGCCCGGGAACCCTAAGGAAGGACTGCAGGGGAGCGCCTGCAATGTGCCATGCCTTCCACCAGGTGGCAGCAGCCCACTTCTGAAGCCTCCGAAGGAGGCCAGGGAGGACAGGGCGCTGGAGCTGACAAGCTCCGCCACCGACTCACTGTGGCAGCCCCCCTTACATACACATGTGCTGATGTGCCTCCAGGCCTCAGTTTCCCATCCACAAAAGGGACGGGTTGGACTGGGTGTCCTGAAGGCCTCTAGAGTCATGAAGGACAGAGAAGGGGGGAAGGGCAGGTGCATATTTGGAATGGCCAGCGGGGGCCGACACACCCTGGCCCTAGCCACCCCACTCCTAGGAGCCCGCGCAGGCCGGGGGCACACAGGGGCTCACCTTGGCACGTCCGCTCGTCGGTGAGCAGCTTGTAGCCCTTCCGGCAGCCACACTCGAAGCTGCCCACGGTGTTGCGGCAGAAGTGGTCGCAGCCCCCGTTGTTGGCCAGGCACTCGTTGATGTCTGCAGGGCACCCAGGGGGCAGGGTGAGGCAAGTGGGCTGGGCTGCCAGGTGGGGGGAGGGCCCCCCTCCCCGCGACTCGCTGTGCCCACTGCCCGCAGCCGGCCTCCAGTCCCCCTATTGAAGCAGGCGGCCAAGGGGCCTGGCTCCCAGCAGCGGGGGTTGGGAGGCTGAGTTATGCCACCTCCCTGAGTTGGCGAGCCTGGCCGGCATTCGGGGCAAAGAAGGGTGGGAAGGGATTGATGGCTACTGTGATGGGGACAGGGACGACACTTGGGGAGGCAGTGTGGCCTGGGGTGAGCTACTGGGCCCCTGGAGCCTTGGCTCCCCCGCTGTAAGACAAGGGTCAGAAGCACGCCTTGGAAGAACACCACGAGGAGTAGATGAACTGATGGTCCTGGGGTGCTGGTGCTGAGCGAGTGCTCAGTCAACAGTTCGTAGGTTTAATGCCCCTGTTTTACTCATGGGAGGCGGAGGCTTAGGAAGGTAACCGGTGCTCCTGGGCTGGCTGGCTTCCCCCTCTAATTTCACCTGTTGGTTTCAGCAGTTTCTTCACTCTGCATCTAAGAGCTGTGGCTGGACCCTGAAGGTCACCTGGCCTAACCCCATGCAACAGACGACCCCTCCCAAGCAGCCTTGCCAGTCGGCCTCTGCTTGCACATCTCTAGTGATGGGGGGCTTTCTCCCTCACAGCATGGCCCGTGGGCTCATGCATCACAAACGTCCCCTGACTCCTGTGCGTACCCTCCCGCCCCTCCTTGCCCTGCTAATCTGGGCTTTGCTCTCTGGGATCCAGGCCAGCCTGGCAGACGGTGTCGTCAGAGACCCTGTCCCTGACGTGTCTCTTCTAACTCCACAGTTCCTCTTGGGCCCTAACCCCAAGGCTCCCCATGCTGACATGACCCAGCACGTAGTAGCAGAGCTTTCAGAGTGGGGGTCTCACCCTGATTTGGAGGGGCTGAAAGGGAGTGAAGGAAACCAGAAAGGACCTCTCCGAGTTGGCCAACAGCCACATCTCAGCAGAGCTGCTGACTTGACTGTCGCCCTCGCTGAGCCCCTCCTGAGTGTGAGGGCCCAGGCGTCCTGTCTTGTGTAAGGATGCGCAAGGTCTCCCTGTCCCCTTTGTGCTGAGCCCCATGGAGGGGTCTCTGTCCCTTCCCAGCAACTCCAAATCCCGCTGGCACCTCACTTCTTTTTCCTCAAACCAAACAAGCTAGACCTGACACCTGCAGCAAAGTCCTAAAGCGGTGTTCCTACAGAATGTTCCCCAACAACAAAAACCCCAGGTGTGTGGTCCCGAGCAAGGCTGAGACACCCCCGTGGGTGGTTCTCAGAGCCTTTGGGAGGGGGGGGACCTGGCATAGCACAGGGCCACAGCAAGCCTGGCAGGGCTGGACCCCAGAGTGGCTTTCCTGGGGAGCCCCTGTGGGACCAGACTTTGAGGGGTGCATCTCTTTGCCCCTGGCTGCCCTCCCCCCACCCCAGGCACCTCTACCCCAAACACCCATTCTGTGTGCACGTTCTGGTAACTTGGGCACCAGGAAGGTGGCCAAGGAGGGGAACCTGAGGTGGTCCCCACTAAGGGAGGCCTGCGGGTCACCAGACCTGGCCCCGACTCCTGGCTGTGCCACCGCCTGGGTGACTTCACCCCTCTGAATACAGTAGGTGCTCTATGTGTGCACACCAAGATGGTCACTAAAAACAATGACTTCTCAGGTCTGGGAACTCTGCACACGTGTGTGTTCCAGGAACAAAAATGCCTAAGGGTGAGCCCAGGCCCCACAGCAGGTGGTCAGACCTTCTAGTGCTCACTATACCTACTGGGCACCACCTCATGCTGGTGACCAGGCCAAGCCCTTTCTGGTGAAGTCTTGTGTGATCTTCAAAACAACAGGGGGACCAGATCCCCCATTCAACAGAGGGGGTCACAGCTACTTGCAGCAGCCGGATCGGGGCCCAGCTCCAGCTGTTTCCAGAGACAGGACTTCTCCAGAGCACCGTGCTGGCCCCGCAGCCTCCAGAGAAAGCAGATATTATGTTCAGTTGAGGGCCCGTCCCAGGCAGAGGCTTGGGGATCTCTGTCGTCCTCTCCCCCTGGGGATTATAGGAAGACGGGGAAATTTCTAGCTAACAGCCTCTGGCAGGAGAATGGAGACCTGTCTCAGCAACGTTCCGGCCAGCTGTGTGATCCTTGGACAGGGAAAGGCACCTCTCTGAGCCTCAGGTTCCCCATCTGTGAACTGGGCTGGGGCAGGTGCCTCTCACAGACTAAATGTGCAGAGGGGGTCTGCCTCCTCAGGAATGCCTCAGGCCTTCTGGAACCCCCGATCCCATCCCCATCCCCATCTGGGGCATGACAGCGGAGGGGCTGTCATGGCAACCAGACAGGCCACGGGAGGCATGTTTGCTTGAGGCCAGGCTGGTGTGGCGGCTGCCCGGGGGTCAGAGTGGGGGAAGCACCCCCAACTCTAGCCAGGGTACAGTCACACAGCTCCTGGACCTTCATTCTGATGGGACCCCGGGGTGCAGCCTCTGCCCCCCCTCTCCCCTTCCAGCCCTTCTACGGCTCCCGTCTTTCCTCCTGTTCTCATGCTGCCCCCAACCCACCAGGCAGCCAGCAGCCCCCTACCTGTTTACAAGTCTTCTGTGGCCCCCGGTCATCCGAGGATAAAGGGCCAGCCCCTTCTTGTAGGCCCTTCCCTGGGCATCCTGGGCCTGGATGTCCTGCCCTGCTCTTTCTGCATGCTTGGCTTCTGCCTTGGCAGCCCAGACTCTGGCTGCCCCACCCCATGCAGCCCCCATATGGCCTGCCCCCGGAAACAGCTGCCTGCCTGGGAAGCCTTCCCTGACGTTCCCTCCAGAGTGGGCTGTCCCCTGTCACGGACACTGATGGGGGAGCTGGCTCCCATCTGGAGCCCCTGGGCCCAGCATGCAGCCTGCACAGAGAGACTCCCCAGGAGCATTCGCTGAGTGGATGAAGAATGAAGGAGCTGGAGTGGTTGAAAGAAGGGTTGGGTCTTGGGCCACCAAGGAGAACCTTCCAGATGCATCAGCCAGTCAGTATTCAAGCATCAGGGGGCATTGGAGGGGGGTGTGAGCTGAAGGAACACAGAGTAGGACAACTGTTCCTGCTCTCCTCTGCCCTTCCCACCAAGGGGCTCAGCCTGGCAACCCACGGGCCATGTGCAGGGCTTCCGGGTGGGAGTGGGCTGGCGTCATCCAGAGCAGCCTTGTGGGGAGGGCATGCTGCTGGGCTGGGCTGCTGGGTAGAGGGCAGGTGAGGGAGGAGAGGAAACAGGTGGTAGGTGGGAGTTCTCCCAGACTGTTTTGGAAGGTGCTGGGTGGAGGGGCCACTGTCTCTGAGGAAATCCAGGCTCCAACTCTGGAGTCGAGGCCCCAGACCTCCCTACTCTCAGAAGGGCCAGTCAGCAAGGTGCCCCCTTCCCAATATCAAGCCGGTGCAGCTCAGAACAGGGAGCCTTGAGGCTGGACCCCTGCACTGTCCATACTCTTGAAACAAAGCTTGGGACAAATCCTGACTGTACCACAGCCCCCATGTTTCAGACAGAATAACCCCCCCTTTCCCATGCCTGTCTCTACCTGCCCATGTGACCCCTGTGTGCTCAGGGCTTTCAGCTCTGGATTTTCCAGGACCTCTGTTACCTTCACCCTCCAGCCATTGGTCTCACTTCACAATGGCTTTTGGCTTCCAGAATACACTGATCCTTTGAAATCACTCCTTTGATATCCCCTTTCTGGGCCCTTTCCAGGATCAGGGCGTGCACACCCACTGAGGAACCAAAGCCTCGGGGCCCGGAATTCCCAGCTGGGCTTGTCCTGCCAAGTGCCCGCGCCCTGACCTGCACATCTCCCATTGGACCCAGGGAGCTCGGGCTGTGCACGTGAGGCTCTAAGACGCCAAACCCGGGGTCTGGAGGTTAGCCTTCATTTTCCAGTGTCCCCTGATTTGAGGACGTTACACAGTTTTTGACTAGTCCCACAATCCTTAAATTCTAACTCCGAGGACAAGGACTGCTCATCTCTACCACCGCAGCCAGCGCCTGGTTCAAGCCATGTCATCTCCAGCCTGTGTGATGACAGCAGCCGCCTCACTGCTCTTCCAGCCCCTGCCCAGAGAACCCCGTCCAAGCTGTGCTCAGGGACTGGCTCGAAACGGAAACCCGAGTCTGTGCTTTCCCTGCCCGGGAGTGTCTGGGGGGCTCGCCAAAGCTTGGAAGGATGAAGGGCCGCGTCCTCCCCAGCACACAGGCCCTGCACCATCTGGCCCGGCCTGCCCCACATCTCACACACCTGGGCACACTGGATGCCTTTGGGTCCTTGCACCCCCGGCCTCTGCACTGCAGCCACGGTGCCACTGGAAAGGCCACCCCGACAAATGCCTCTCCCCGCGCCCTCCCCGCCCCGGCACCGGGCAGGCTCTGGTCCTCGCTTTTCTCCCGGGCTACAGGTCTCCATCCAGCACCAGGCGGTCGGTAATACACGGTCATCTCAGTGATTTTAAAAACTGAAAAACTGCCTTCTGCATCAGACAGAAGGTCCCCAGGGACCAGGAAGGTCTGCTTCATTCACCTGTCTCCCCAGCCCCTGCGCATGGGAGGAGCCCCCAGATCCCATCTGGTACATGAGTGAATGAGAGGACCTCCCGCCTGCAGGGCAGAGGGAGGGAGGGCGTCCGGCCAAAGGCGAGGGGCTAGTGGCAGCCCTGGTTTAAGGGCCAGAGTGGCTCAGGAGGAGCCACAGGAAGCAGGGTGGGGGGCATGGCGGGGTGGGCCTCTGGCTGTGGGGAACTCCCCTCAGCACCTCCCCTCCCCCAGACACGAGGTGGAGGTGGGGGGCGGGGACAGGTCCCCCTCAGGCCACCGAAGGCAGGACGGGGGCAGCAGAGCCCCCCGCAAGTGCTCTGCTTGGCCATGGCTGCGGGTGCGGAGAGGTTGGCTTCTGGCGCCAGTTCCCAGCCTCACATCAGGAACTGAGCCATGCCCGTCCTGCGGTCCCGGGCCCAAGAGGGAGGCAGCGTGGCCTGATTTACCCTCCTCTGCCCCAGCTCCGAGGGCACGGGGCCAGGCCTGCTGTGTCGCTGCTGGCTGTGGCCGATGGTGGGACCGCAGGGAGCCCGCATGTGGCAGCTCCGCTCTGAGTGGGCTGAGCAGGGGCTATAGAAGGGCTTTATTTTCAAATAAGCAGGTGGAAGGACTGTTGTTTCTGTCAATAATCCCTAGTTTCTTCCCAGCAGAGCAGCGAGGAAGGAGAAGTCATCTGCTAACTATTTTTACACGCTTAAAAAAAGCCCCCTCGGACTATTTAAAACCACCGGGAGCCTCCGCTGTCCGTATCTTCACCCACTGGACTTGGGAAGTTCAAGCTCCCCTGCCCTTCCGCTCGCGGCCCTTCAGCCTGCTCCCTGGCGAGGTGGGAGGCAGGGGCCCGGCGGCTGCGGGGATATGCAGGGCCAGCCTGGAGCCGAGCGGTTGGTGCTGAGGGGCTGCACCTCCTTCCCTTACAGGGGAGGGGGCTCCGGTGGTCCCCCTCTACTCCTTGCCTAAGGGCTATAGCTGTTCAGGGCTCCTTTGAGGGGGCTGCAGGGCGGCCCCTTCAGTCTCCAGAGCCCTGCCAGCTCTCACTTCCCTGCTCCCCTCACTTTTTGTTTCCAGAGGGACCCCTAACACCCTCAAGCAGCCCCGAGGCACTCAGGAACTCTGTGGGGTGAGTCAGGGAACAAGCGGGAACAGAGCAATCTCTACCTGCTCTCACTTCCAGGGGCTGGGAGACTGGCCCGTTCCTGATTTTCCCAACCTCCTAGAGCCTCATTTCTAATTGCAGATGGAGGTCCTTCTGCCTCCCCAGTCCCCTGCGAGAGCCCCCACAATGTCACTCCTCCAGCGACAAGGACACACAGCATCCTCATTTTCCTCACGGTGGCAAGACAATCCCATCCCGGTACGAGGAGACCTGTCCTTCCCAAACGTCCCTGGGTCGTGCTGTTGCCTCAGCTCTGCCAGATGCTACCATGAAGGTGAGGATGAAGAAATGGCTACCCCGCCCCCGGCCCCCCCAATCCCCATTGCCATGATGAGTCACTGTGGGCCCAGGAGGTCCTTCAGGGAAGACACCCTTAGCCTAGCCCAGCAGCCCTTTCCTTGGGCAGCAGGACCCTATCAACGCAGCGTTCCTTTGAGCCCTGCTGGGGAGCCCTGGTGCTGACCCTCCCCCTTGTTTGGCCTCTCCAGCAGAAGTGCCAGCGACTGCGGACCCCTTGCCGTCACAGGCAGCCATGGCCACGCACCCAGCGCGAGCGTGCAGCCCCTGGCCCTGCCTGAGCGGCTCTGCGCTGACCTTTACATGTCTTCCCGTCGGGCTGCAGCGTGAATCCCACCGGACAGCTGCACCGCACACCAGTGGCCGTGTCCCTGCAGGTCCGGTCACAGCCTCCGTTGTTTACCGCACAGGTCTCTGGGGGGAGGTGGGGGGGAAAGAGACAGAGATGCTCAGTCTCCCCCGACGGAAGCCGCTGCCTTTCTCCATCCGTGGGGGGCCACCCGAGACAGGAGACCTGAATTTGAGTTCTGGCTGATCCCCTCTAGTTGTGGGCTTCCCTGAGCCTCAGGCTCCCCACCTGTAAAACGGGAGAATGGCACCATTCCTGTGGGGCTGCTGGTGAAGACCCACCGTGATGATGATGATGGATGGGTAAACGTCTACATGCTAGAGGGCTCTGCTGGTGTAAAGGTCAACGCCAAAAACAGGTCAATGCCGCAGAGATCACCCTGGCTGGTATTTAACTGCCCAGGGCCAGATTCCTAAACCCTTGTCCTGCCCAGACTTGGACTCCAAACCCAGACTCGCGGTCCCTGGGGCTCCCCGACTGGTCTTAGTGCGGACTGGCTTGTGGCCCTGGCCGTGGAGTTTCCTGGGGGGGGGGGTTCCCTGAGCCCACACACCATCCATCACCTTGATGAGGCACTCAGCTCAACATCTGTTCTCACTGAGCCATAAGCTAAAGGCGTCTGGTTTTTGTCCACTTGAAGCTGGTCCAGTGTTTTTTTCCCTTTGCAAATTCAAAGGGCCTGGAACGGCTGGGGCAGAGCCTAGGTCACCGAACCCTTCATGTGGTGAGAATGATCCTCCCCAGGCCTGGAGAAGGGGCTGGCAGAGCTGGGTCACCAGGGCGCAGGTGGCCAGCACACGGAGGAGCCTGGTCCTGGGCCTCTGAGCCTGAAAAAACCTGCTTTGATCTTGTGGGAGCTGTGCCTGAGTGGGCTTCCCTCTTCTCTTCGATGCTGGGAACTGAAGAGCCAAGGGCCCCATCTTTTATAACCTGAAACCCTTTGCCTGCCTACCTTGGCTTCCTCTGGGCACCTGGCCCTGTGGGCCTTTTCCCTGAAGGCTCCCCCTAACTGGTTTATTTTGTCTGTCCTTCTGTGGTGTCTGCATTCCCACAGGAATACACTGAATACACACCCCGGTAGCCAGGAGTCCCTGCTGCTAATTATACCAAATTCATGATGCCTTCCCTTTGAACTTCAATTTGTGTGTGCAAGTGTGTGTGTGTGGGGGGGCAGGGCAGGGAGAGGAGGAAATCTGGCCTTCCCTTGTGTGTGTGTGAGTGTGCATCTCTGTGATCCTGCGGGGTGGGGGGAAGGCATAGCAAGTGTCATGCCGAACGTCCTGAACACAGGGACTATGGGTGGCAGAGGGCCACCGGCCCTTCTTCTTGAGGCTAATGCCCTCACCATGATAGGACGAGCTGTAACTACTACTGAACGGCGAGTCTCCCTGCCCGACTCTTCCTGGCCTGTGTCTCCACGAATCTCGGGCCTCCAGCTGGGGGTGGGCTGTCTGTGCCTTCCTGCCTGTGTGTGTGCTGGCCCAGTGGTGGGGAGGCCTCTCGCCTGCTCGTGTCCCCATGCCCAGCTCAAGGACCATCTCCACAAGGAGCCTCCCAAGTTCCAGGCGTGGAAAGAAGGCCACCTCCCTTCCCTGCACTAGGCTGGCCTTTGTTAGAGGGGGCCGTGCTCTGACTGGTGTATGGCCCACTCAGGCCCTCTTGTCTCCCCACCTGTCTGTTTATTGGGGGCAGTGGAGGTGGGCAGGCCAGGGTGTGAGCTTTGGCCCTGTCACTCACTGAATGACCCAGGCAGGCTACCCCTCGGGTTGGACCTTAGCACCCACACCCGGCAGGTGAGGACGACCAACCTTCCCTCCCGGGCCTGAGGTGAGGATCAAAAGAACTCCCCACTTGAACTGCTTAGTCTGGGTCCTGGCATATAGTAGTTGCTTCACAAATGGTAGTTTCCCCTTCTGGGTTCTAACCAGAGGGGAAATCCCACCTCCCAGCCCCAAATCAAAGAGCCAACGCAGGCCCCAGGTGCCTTTTCAGCCTTTCATGTGGGAGAGCCCCTCTCTGGAGAGGGGCCAGAGGGCCTGCCTGCTCTCCAGGTGCAGGTAATTAAGGCTCAGGACCTGGAGAACTGGGGCTGAGGCACAGTCGTGACCTCACTTGGTGACAGTGATGGCGAGTGGGCCTCTCTGTGGTAGTGGAGGTGGGGTGCGGCGTGGGGGCTGTGTCCCTGAGAAATGGACCTGGCCAAACGGGCTCCTGTCGGGCCTTCACATCCCCGGAGGTCCCGGTGGGACTTGGAATCTTGGCCTTCCAGAGCTGAGGGGCCTTGGCACCCACTGGGCAGGTGGAGGCCAGGAAGGGGCTGGGGTCAGCATGGAGAGTCACCTACTCTCTAGCCTCTCCCCTGCATTGTGCCACTTTTAATCTATGTTGCCCTAAACGATGTGTGGTGCCTAAACATTAGGTACTGTGTGAGGGTCTCTGGGCCCCCAGGGAAGGCCCCCCGGGCTGTTCTAGGTGCCGATCCCTTCATCCCACAGCACTTGGTTATGGCAGGTCACCTGCTCCAGCCCCAACTCAGCCCTCCAAGCCTCATGTCCCCTAGGCTCTTAGCAGCTCTGTGAGGCGGCTCCTGCCCCTTCCACCTCCCTGGCAAGGAATCTCCCCAGGACTGATTCCGATTTCAACCCACCTGACAGGCTGAAATCTCCAGCCCCGGCCCCAGGACCCCACAGTGCCAGCAGGAACTACACTCTCCATACTCCGCCCTGATGGCTCCTGTTCCAGCGCTCCCCGCCTCTGAGCTTGCTGCCCCCATCCATCCCCTTGCCTGGGGCCCCCAGGCCTAGTCTTGCTACTTCTTTAGTACCCGATGCCAGGCCCTGTGCTGGGCAGGGGAGAGGGCAGTGGAGTGAGCAACCAGCAACCAGCCTGTCCTCTATGCTGCCCGGGACACTGCACCTGCCAGGCCCCCAGGGTCCCCTCTACAGCACAGGGTTGGTGGCTGTGTCATTCTGAGGTTAGCGGAGGTACACAGCACAGTACGATACACGGAAAGGAGGATGACAAAGTCTACCCAGTTCTTTGGGCTCAGGTGGGGGTCGGGGACCGACGTCTATAGTTACAGGATGGGCCGGCCTGGGTGGCACTGAGAGCTTTGTCCCAGGGAGTTTCCAAGCAGAGGCTGCTGGGAGCTGCTGAGGGAGCTCTTGGCCTTGGATGGTGATCAGCCTTGGTCCGTCCCCCTGGACCGCTCTCTCTGCCTCAAAAGGTAGCCTCGCCTCTCTGTTTGCCAAGACTAGAGGCCACCCAGGTCTGGTACTGGGCCACCATTGTCTCAGGTGCAGAAACCAGACAGCCTGTCCTTTGACTGTAGGATCACCCGAATGCAAACAGCAAAGACGAGCTGGAGAGTGCAGTGGTATGGTCTCTGGCACTCGGGTGGGGGATGCAAATGGGGTCCTGCGGGCGGCCTGTGAGGCCACACCCCATCCAGAAGCACACGCTGCCAAGGGAGGTTGGAGTCCAGGTGCCAGACCTTCAGGGCTGTGAGGGGGAAGAGGGCAAAGCCAAACCCGGAGTGCTGTCCCAGGGAGCTGAAGACTTTCCTTCTGGACTCCGTGAGCCCTCTAGTCTCTCTAAGAGAGCTACCGGGTCTTTCTAAAGCCTCTCCTCTCCCCCTGGAGTAAAAGGGGAACAAAACCCCGCGGGGCACTGCCCTCTACAGCCCACAAAGGATCTTCTCATCCACTGGCCTCACAGCAGCCCCAGAAGTTGGCTTCTTTTGCAGGCAGAGAAACTGAGGCTCAGGGAAGTTAAAGAACTTGTCCAGGCAGGATTAGCTGCCTATTGTGAGACCCCGTGCAAAATAAAACGAAGGGCCCTTGCTCAAAAATTAAAAATTTCAAGACAGAGGCAACCAAACACTCAACCAATTGGGGGCCCTTCTGAGGGCAGGGCCTGGGGCAAGTGTACAGGTGACCTGCCTGTGAAGCCAGCCCCATGTCTCAGGCCCCTCAGGTATTTAGAGAAGCCAGTATTTGAACCCAAGGTTGTGGGACTCCAGACGGAGGAGTGAGCCAGACCAGGCCAGAGAGCCAGGTCTTTGTCGGGGGTCCTTGAACGGCTCACAGTGGGGCAGCAGAGATGGGCACTCACGGTGCCTAGCCTCCTTGCCTAGCAAGGGGGGAGAACTCTTACCCCCATGTGGCCAGGCTGAAGGCGGGGGAGGCTGGGCATGAGGTGGGGGTTAAAGTGGGAAGGGGCCTGGGAGTAAACCCCTTTTTAGCAGGTGGAAAAACCCTAGATGTGTCACCAGGCTGGTCTTTGGTCTTTCCCCTGGGGCATTCCTGCTTTGGGCCAGGCCCTGCCAGGGACACTGAACACAGAGGCAGAGCAGATGGGAGCAGGGGAGGCCAGTCCTGACTTGGACAGTGGGCTGCTCTTTGAGTTGGTGCTGCCTGTTTGCTCTGCCCTAGGTCCCGGGCAAGGTCTGGCAAGGCCTCTGAAGGACAGTCTCAGTCACAGCACAGGGGCTAAGACATGAGGTGTGGTGTCAGAAAATGGGATTGCACACCTGGCCCTGGGACCTCGGGCAAGCCCCTCCACCCCTCCAGTCTGAGCTTCCTGACATGCGATGCAGAGCTCGTGCAAGGCCCAGACCAGTGTGGACATCACAGTGCTTTGTGAATTGTCACAACAGTGACCACATGCTCACTCTCCAGCCTCTGCACCGAGAGACTGAGCACCCAGTCAGCTGCTGACTCATCTGAGCTCCTGCTCTGTGTGGGGCAGGTGTGCCTCCGAGAGTCCCTGATGTTCTGGAGATCTCAGCTAAGCAGGGCAGCAGATGGGCTCACTGCTCTAACCACCAGTTTGGGAAAGACTCCTTGGTGCTGGGTCGCTGAGAGATAGCTGAGCTAGAGATGGGTCTGACACGGTTAACTGTTTATCAGGGGAGACAGAACAGGGCCCGGACTCTGCCTTTCTCACAGGAGTCTGGGCCCCCCTCCCCCGGATCGCCCCATCACATCCAAGCACAGCCCCACAGATGGCTCCCTTGGCCCAGGTTTGTGCACCCCTTCCAAGTTCTCCCGAGCCCTGCCGGCTCTCCCAGGCTTCTGTTCAGGTGGTTGTCTCCCCCAGAGACCACTCACTCCCCACCCCAGGAAGAGCTGTGTCAGGGTGACCCCATGCCCAGCACAGAACCTGTTTCTGCTGAAAGAACAAGCCTCTGGAAGAGTGAGGTGGGGCCTGGCAGGGGGAGGGTGCCTCCGCAGAACCCGACAGCAGAGCACCTGTGAGTCTAGCCGCCGCAGCCAGCGGCACGGGCACTGGGCGAGGCGGAGGCTCACAGGAGCTGACTGTAGGCGTCACCTGGCTGACAGCGCCCTGAGAACTGGACGTGGGTCCAGAGGCCTGATGCTACACTTAGTCCCTGATGTGCTGAGGGACTTTAGGCAAAGGATCCTCCCGTCTCTGGGCTGTGGCCTTCTCCCTATGGTGTGACTGGGAATCCCAGGCTTGTCTACAGTGCAGGTGTCAGGCCGCACCCCAGAGGCTCTGATCTGGTGGCTGGGGTGTGAGCCCTGTGACCCACAGACACCCTGTCAGCCCGGACATCTGCCCCGTCCCTTGAAGGCCTCACCCTGGCAAGGGAACAGCCCAGAGCTCTTGCTGCAACCTGTCTACGCCTTGGTCAGGGCTGGCCCACCTGCCCTTCTGCCACTAAGATCAACTGAGGCCAAACAGGAAGAGGGTTTAGCCACTGGCTCTCCCAGCCCAGCCACAGGGTCTCTGACCTTTGATCTCTCCTCCCTCAGCTGATTCCTGAGACTTCCATAGCTCCTATCACTTTGGATTAAAACCCATGCTCCCTGGCAGAGCTCGGCACACTGGTCCGGCTCTCCCTCACTGCCCATCCCTTTGTGCCAGCCCCACTGACCTCCGGGTGCCCCTGTGGCCCGTCACGGGCATTGCCAGCAGGCTGATCTCCCTTACTACCCTGGCACAGTGAGGTTGGTCCTCTTCTCGAAGTCCCTTGGGCAGGTGAGAAGAGTCAGGCCTCAGGCTGATAGCAGAAGCCGCTTCCCCAGCCACTCAGCAGGGAGCGGGGGAGCAGGGCTCATCTCTGGTGTGCCTGTCACCTCTGCTGCTAACCATACCACCTCCCCCTCTGCCTGGACCCCCTGCTCTGCCTCGGCTGGCAGACACCCACTCCTGAGAGCGGTCTGCAGAGTGGCTCTTGCCTGTGTGGGAAGATGCACCGTGAGGGCTGGGCACTGGCTGACTCTGCCCTAGGAGCAGCCGGGACTCTGAGTAAAGCTGGGCCCTGGGGGGCACGCTGGGGAAGGGGGCACATGGTGCCAGAGGCAGGGCAGTCGTGGAGGTCAGGTTGAAGCCCCAGTAGGGAAGGGGTCCTAAGCCGGGGTCTGAGGGGAAGTGGGAAAGGAGGCCTTGGAAGCCCCGCTGGGCACCCAGCACTGCTCTCAGTCATATCTGAGGCCAGCGGACCCCTTGGCCCATGGTTCTCAAAGGGCTGGCCCGACCCTGAGGCAGCCTTGGTGGGCTCTGGATTCTGCCCTTGTAGCACGTAAGTGAGCGACTATGAGACCCACCTGGCTCCTGTGCGGACTCTGGCCCAGCTATGTGGAAGGAACAGGCCCTCAGGCCCGCACCACCCACCAGCTCCATCTACCTGGGACCTGGCCCTGCTCAGGGCAGTCTGCTGTCAGTGTCAGTGGAACTGTCTTCTGGAGGCACTGGGCAGGCTCATGATTTCAGGGGCAACACCCTCTCACGGGCCTGCCTGGTGGGTGGGATTTCCACACCAGGAGAGGACAGTGACCTGAGGGGACCTTCCGGACCTGAGGGGACAGTGCCTGGCAGACTGTAGCAACAGGGGTGGGAACCGAAGGCAGAAAAGAGGCTGACCAGGAGTGAGATAAGCAGACCTTGGGGAAGTTTCTTCAGCCGAGGTTTTATATTAACATAGGTGGCAGGAGCAGAGCCACAGCTGCGAGCCTTTTCCTGGCCTCTGGCTCCTGCCTTTGCTTGGGCTACTAAGGGAAGGGGCGTTGAGAGCAGACAAAGTGGGGCTCACATGCACCCTCTTGTTTGAGGCCATCCTCAGGAGGGAGGGGGTGGGATCATTATGACCACTGACTAGAAGGCTCATGAAGGCCCAGTTGGTGACCCTTCCTTGGCACTGTCTTGCCGCTTCCACCACGTGGGATCATGGAGGTTTGGGGGTCAGACCCTTCTCAGAACACCCACCACCAGCAGCTCACGCTCTCTGAGCACTCACAGGCCAGGCGCTGTGCGTCACCTGCTCACCCTTCCCTGGAGGGAGTGTGGGGTGGCGTCGTGGGAAGAGCAGGACTGTGTGACGCTGGGTCAGCTGCTCATCCCAGAGCCTCAGTCTCCTCATCTGTGACCTGAAGGGGACCCTTGCAAGTTGCTGGGAACATTTCCATGTCCAGGTACACACAAAGACTCAGCCCAGAGGCTGCTCAACAGAGGGGAGCCTTGTTCCAGATTCCTGATGGCTGCTGGGATTCAGGGAAAGACAGCTCAGAGGACAGCCTGGGGCCGAGGGAGGCAATGCCCAGCATCCATGCACCCTATCCCCCTTCCTACCCTGTGACTCCTGGGGGCCAGTGAAGCTGGCACATGGATCCTGCCCTCCCTCTAAGAGCTCCGGCCTATGAGCTGGGCAGACCCCACGGAAGGCTCCAGACTGCAGCTGCCTGGCTGGCCTTAGAAAGGCACTCATCCACCCTGATGGTTCTTCAGACCCCCTTTCCCACGGCACCACTACCTCTGACCTGACCAAGGTCAGGCAGGCCCCAGGCTTCTCGCCTCATGGCCGGGGCCCAGCATTCCGAGTGCCCTAGGAAAGCCCCAAATGGCCTGGGCAGGAGAAGGTGGAAAGAAGGAATGGAACATGACTGGGCAGTGCCATGTGCCACATGTAGGCCCGGCGCCCCACAGCAAGCATCTCTTCCGAGCCGCTTCAGAGTAGAGACTGTTGGCCCCCTTTTGGCAAAAGAGAAAAGCCAGGCTCAGAGATGTGTGGTACGCCCACCTGGAGATGACGCTAGTCACTACAGAGGTCAGGACAGAGCCCAGGTCTGCCTCCAGAGCCTGGGCCCAGACAACAAACTGGAAGGAATCACCACCAGCAAAACTCCAATCAATGCCTCTAAGAACAAACATATAGTTCTTAAAACAAAGGTACAGCCTGGCTGAGCAACCGGGAACCACCCCAACTTCCTTGGCACACACCCGAAGTCTCGCTGCAGGAAGCCCTGAGCTCTGGCTATTCCTTGGTCAAGAGTCCACTGCCAGCACCTGGTCCACAGCCAGCACCGGGCTGCCCTTGGTCGGAGCTACCCAGCCACCCTGGAGGCAAGGGTGGGCCTGAGCAGCGGTGCAAACCACAAGGGAAGCTGGACCATCGCCTGCCCAGGTGGCTGGGGTGGGGGAGGGCGTGGGGGACTGACTGGGGCTGTTGGCCACTTAGTTTCTGTACACGGGGGCTCCTCTGAAGACTGCAGATGAACGAAAGCTTGTACTGGTAAAATAAAGATGCCCTGGACTCTGGGGCGCCTTCCATCCGTGGCTATGGAGTTTAAGCTCCAGACCTTCCTGAGTGTGGCAGGGCATGGAGCCATGTCAACCGGTAAACACATCAGGAAGTGGGCCATTAGGCGGCAGGGGGCACTGGGGTCACATCTGAAAGGGCTTTGGGACCCATTTGGACCAAATCCTGAGGGGCCAAAAAACCTAGGAAAGGGTGAAGGCTGGGGACAGGGTGTTGAGGCCCAGAATGTGGGGGTCAAGTGTGCCCAGCTGCCAGTGGGATGGGGCAGCATGAGGAGCAGTGGGGGGCAGGCTGCTTCCTACCTGAGGGGCTCCCCTTTACTTGCAGCTCCCTGAGGGGGAGAGCTATGTCGGTGGGAAGCTTCGGCGGTGGTGCAGGGCAGGGGCCGGCTGTGTGGGAGCACAGGCTCTAGGACGGAGTCACAGGGAGGCTCGAGGGCCTGCCACAAACCAGGAGGCATTTTGCACAAAGCCTGGGAGCTGGGCCAACCACTGGGAATTGCCCAGGATGCTTCCACAGGCCGCTGGGATTGAGAAAGCACTTGCCCCAGGCACCACTGTCGCAGCCGACCCTTGTCGCAGCCCGACGCTGGAGAAGCACAAGTTGCTTTTGAGTTCTGACAGGGGAAGGGACTTGCCGGGGCCATCGGAGGGGAGGGAGCAGCAGGGCAGGCCAGGTGTCCCCATGCCTAGTTCACTGGTCCAAGCATGGGCTTCCCCAGGGAAGCCATGAACACCCACCTCTGAAGAGCCACGTGACCCTGGCTAACCCCTCACCTCCCCGAGCTGGGCCACCTCTGCCAGGGGATGAGGACGGCACTATCTCCCTCAGTCCTCAGGGGCCACCCCACCTGCCCGTCTGACCACATCGCTCTGTAACACCATTTCTGGGCTCCCTACCCTCTGCCTCCAGCTGCACAAGCACCCCGAGCCCGAGCCACAGCTGTACCACCACGCACCGGCTTCACGCCTTAGGATTCTCTACTAGCTGCTGTGCCTCCAAAAGCCCCGTCTACCTCAAGTTCTGAACCCCGACTGGGCCTGAGCCCACGTATCCTGCTCGGTCTCCCAGAGCCCACCACTCACACAGCAGCAGGGACCCCCCCATCTGCAGGCTTCCCTCGGGGATCTGCCCCCAGAGTCTGAGGGAGGGCTTGCCCACACTGACCTGTCTGCAGCGGGGCAGGACACCCACGACCTGTACCTGTCCACCTCCCCTCATTCTGGGGGCTGACAAAGTGGCGTTTGGACGTATGCCTTGGGTTAGCTGTGCCCACGGAGGGGACATCTCTTCTGGTTTTTATACTTTATGAGATGAACACATAGGCTGGTTAGAAGCAGATTCAAATTCATTTGAGGCCCAGAGAGAGGGGAAAGCTGTAAGGCCTCAGGCTCCAAAGGAAGCCAAGGGGCTTATGGGCGAGTGCTCTGGGCCTCTCCTGGGCAGGGGCAGGACTGCTCCCTCCAGCCAGGCTCAGGCCTCAAAAGTGCCAGGGCCCAGGCACCAGGAACCCTGGTTCTGCCCAGACTCACGGGAAGACTGGGGATGAGTCACACCCCTCTAAGCACAGATTCCCTCTGGGCCAGCCAATCCCTGCCCCCTCTTGTCTGACAAGCCCTGCCTAGCACCCTGCCTCCACCCTACACTCCCCCTAGACTACTCAGCCAAGGCACCATGACCCACCTCCTTCCACCAGCCCTTAGGACATACGTGGGGTGTGTGTGGGGCTAAACTGAGGGCAGGAGCTCAGGACTACAGCTGGGGTCCCCAGCTGACGAGAGACCAGACACACTCGGCACCAGTTCATAGACAGCAGTGAAGTCTGACCAGCCTGATTCTTCCTGCATGAGAGCCCAGTGCCTGGAGCTTGGCCCAAGGTCTGCCCAGCCTTTCCCTCTGGCCGGCCTCCTGCTGAGCACCTGGCCTGGGAAACTGCCCTGTCTCGTCACCTCCCTTGTCTCAGATCTGCCAGAGCCCCTTCCCCCTGCCAGGCTTGCCCAGGGTTCAGGATCCAGATCTGCCCTTTCTCTCCCAGCTGGACGCCTGCCTGTGAATGGCAAGCAGCGAGGCCCCACTCAAACCCATGCACATCCTCCAGGAAGCCTTTGTTCATGCTCTGCTCCAACCAGCCTTCCCCGTGCTCCTGTTCTGGGCCAGGTCCTGTGCTATGTCCCCAGGGGCCATCAGAGCTGGCACAGACTTGGCCTCTGCCCCAAGTCGGGGAGTCCCAGGCTTGGGACAAGAGAGGGTGCTGGTGGAGGAGGGGTAAGAAGCGGGGATGGGGTGGCAAAGAAAGTCCAGTTAGGTGTGGACAAGCCTCTGGCAGGTAGAATGTGTTGGATCGCACCTGGGTTAAGAGTGGTGGGGGGCATGGCCTATCAAGGTGGGGAGCTACACGTGCAGGGCTTCTAGGAGGAGACTTCTGGGAGGGGACTGATGTGCAGGTCTGGAACCAGGGTTGAGGGGGGGTGGCCTGGGAGGCTGAGGAAATCAGGAGAGGTCCAGGGACCCTGGAGATGGTGGCTGTAGAGAAGAGCTGGCAGGTGGGCAGCCCCTGGGGGGACAGAGGAGTGGGGAGCCGGGGAGAAGGAGCGTGAGTGTGTGTGGCATCAGCTGGACCTCTCAGGGAGGTTGTATGGTTAAATGAGGCTGGGGAAAGCACGGTGCTAAGTCTGCACCCCCCAAATGTCAGCCATGACCACAACTGCCCTGCTTTCCCAAGTCCTCCCCGCCTTCCAGGTCTCAGCCCCTTGGCTCCATTCCTGGAGCTCTCTCAATGGCTCCCCTGTGTGCCAGGCCCTTCCACACTTTCACACCACCCCCTGGGAGCCCCGATAGGTCAAAGTGTTATGGTATCATGCCAACTCAGGAAGGGAAGCCTGGCTCACAGGTGGAGGTGTTGGGAGATGGGCAGGTGCCAACTGTTGGAATGGGGGGTTCCTAGTACCTTTTTGGGCCTCTGTGTCTTCATTTGTAAAACAGGAATTGCTTTAGCGCCAACCCTCAGGGTGGCTGGGAGGTGAGTGAAGGCTGGGACAGAGCACGGCCCAGAGAAGCTGGGTTCCAGGCTAACTATTGCTGTGCTCACCGGACCTGGAGCACCTGGCTCCCCTGGGCTCAGGGGGACCCCTAAGTGGGCAGGCTGTGAGGACAGATTCCAGTCGGGAGGGCAGACTCATCCCAGGCTGCTCAGCTCCTGACTCAGGGCCCTGGGCTTGGGAGTCCACAGACCTTGGACCCTGGCGTAGACCAGCGCTCACTGATTGTATGGCCTGGGGTGTGCCTGTCCCCTTCTCAGGGCCTCACTTTCCTCTGTAAGGTGGGGACAGCTGCCTCACAGGGCTGCGGAAGGCTCACTGGAGAGGGCTGACTGGAAGTCCCCTTGCAGACTGTCAAGAGGCCTAACTGCATTGTGAGGAGGAAGAGTCCTCCAGAATGAGTGGGCTGACGTGCACTGGGGCTGCCTGAGGAAGCGGTGGGCGCCCACTCTCGGGGGGGGGGGCCTGCAGAGGCAGGGGTGGGGCTTCCTGCACGGACCAGCGCATCCCACACTGCCACCCCCAGCCTGTGCCTGGAGACTGGTGGACGGGGACAAACCAGTGAAGAGGTTGGATGTGGGCTCTGCCTCTGGAGCTCACAGCAGCCCCCTGGGAGGTTCCTCCCAGGCCAAGTTTAAACCATCTGTTCTCAAGAGAATAAGAGCCCCCTAAAATGTTTTTATCTTAGTCCCCCATGACCCTACATGGCAAAAGGGACTTGGCAGATGTGATAAAATTAAGACCCTTGAGATGGGAGCTTGTCCTGGATCATCTGGATAGGTGCAATGTGGTCACAAAATTCCTTAAAAGTAGAGGAGGGAGGTCAGAGAAAGAGAGCCTGATGGAAGCAGGGTCAGAGAGATGCAATGCTGCTGGCTTTGAAGACAGGAAGAGGTCCCAAACCAAGGACTATGGGTGGTTCTAGAAGCTTCCAGAAAAAAATGCAGCCCTTGCTGACACCTTGATTTTAGCCCAGTGAGTCCCAAGTCCAACTTTGGACCTACAGAAGATAGTGCATTTCTGCGGTTTTAAGGCACGAAGATTGTGGTACCCTGCTAGCAGCGACAGGAAGCTAACACAGCATCCGTCCCACGCACACTGTGGGAAAGGGACTGACTGAAATGTCTCATCAGTCCTGCTATGAGTGGGGACCCAGGGGCCTGTGGTAAACTTAGCTGGGTACTCAGGGGTTTTGCACAAATAAATTGGCCAGACACTTGAAATTTACCACCCCAACCCTCAAATCCAAATATTTTAACTGATTTTAATGTAAATCGGAAATCCGTTACATATTTTGAGCTTCTTTAAGCCCCTGTTCTTAGCCTGTGCTCAGTGCCTGCGGTTATTATAAATGGCAATTGCTGGGTGCAGCTGAGACCCCCAAGGCTGGGCAGGGCCATTTAGCCCTGAATGGCCCCTGGCTGCTCTGCTACAGACCACCACCCTGTTCTGTGACACAGAACAGGGAGTGTCACCCTGGGCCTGCAGGACCAATGTGTCACTGATGTGGTCACTGTGGGGAGCGACGAGGATGGCGTGCACTCATGGGGCCTCGCGGGGCTGGCAAGCGCCGCCCTGCACTCACTCGGTCTTATCCTACCCTCCCTAAAAACAAGCCCTGTTGGCACAGGAGATAACCAGCATCTCAGGAATGGAAGACACCTGCCAGGACATCTCAGCCACCCGGTGACTGCAGCACACATGCCCTGCTCTGGCAGAACCCTATACTGTGACTACCCTAATGGGCACTGCTCATAGTAGACTGTTCTAGGGCATCCGAGCCCCGCCCTCCCTCAGTAGTCGCTTGTCTCTGCCCTCTGACGAGGAGCTGGCCAGTGCAGCAGTCGAGGGGGGCACAGACTCTGGAGCTGGGTGGCCCAGGATCTGACCTTGCTGTCAAAATCCTCAGGATTTTGCCTTCCTCATCTGCTCCTCTCCTGGGCCACAGAATGAGATGCTTTCCCCTCTGCCAGTCCTACCCCATCCCCTCCAAGGGCCTAAAAGAGGGCTCATGTGGCCCAGCAGCCACAGGATCCACTGGGATCAACTGCCTGTGTCCCCTCCCACAGGCCACAGATGCTGACCCAACTCTGGTTCCCCACACCATCCAGGCTGCTCTCTCCATGCAGGGCTGGGCTCCGAATGTCATGCCCCCGTTGTGCTCTGACCAGCATAGGGCACAATGGGGAGTCACCTCCCTCATTTGCCATACCTTGCCTCTATTAATACAGCCTGGGAGCAGCCATCCTCACCAAATGCTACTAGTTAGAGCTTGAAGTCCAATGGGATCCCAAGTCTGTACCACATGGGCTGTTCTCAGAGAAGACAGGTGCTAAGCATTGTGAGCTGTCGAGAAGGGGGTCACCAGTGCTCTGGGTGATGCCTTTATGGAAGCCCCTGAGGATGGCTGCTTAGCTCTGGGCGTGGGGCCTCAGCCCGTGCTATAAGTGTTGTAGGCAGACCAGAGGAGGGACAGGTTTTTTTATGCCTGTGGGACAGAGTGGGCTCTAAAGGGATGCATGAGATTTCTATAATCAGAGAGGTGGGAATTAAGGCAGGCCAACCATCATCCTTTTCCTTGGTCCCTTCCAAGTCCCCAAATCTACTCCCCCAACTCTGCCTCTCAAACCCGGGGCGAGGGTAGCTGTACTCTCAGTTTGTCCCTTCTCACCTCCCTGACCCTGCTCCAGGCTATTACCCACGGACTCTAATTAGACAAAGCAAGTCGACAACTCTTCTCTCCACCTCGCCATCCACTTGCTTGATGCCAGTTCAGTTCAGCCCTCTTCTGCCATCACCCTCCTGCTGGGAGGGGTACAGGGCCTCTAGGGGCCGTCCAGTTCCTGCTCCTGCCCTGTTCTGGCGCACCGGTCTTGGGCAGCAGTACTCCTCTCCCAGTAAGTGAGGCTGAGGGGCCTCAGTGTGGCCTCAGAGCACCAGCAGCTCTTAGGTTCCCACCACCTACCTCCAGCCACCTTTCTGACTCATACCTTCCTGGATGGTAGCGGGCATGCCTGCTTGCTGAGGCCCTGAAGCCCACCCCCTGGCCATTTCCAGCCCTTCCCAGGCCAATCCAGACAGCCCAAGTCAACATGACAGTCCTGTCCCAAGAACTTGTGGAGAGGGGACTTCTGGACAAACCTTGTCCCATCTGCTCGTGTGACCAGAGATGAATCTTCCAGACTCTCTGAACCTTAGTGTTCTTGTTTGAGAAACAGGGCTATGCCTGTCCTGCCCAGCATGGACTTCAGGCTGCACAGAGCACCACCAGCCAGCCCAGATCTCCTTTGCTCCTCAAAGCCCCACCGCAGAGACAGGCTTCAAGCCTAATCCCCAACATAAAAGGCTATATTCTTCCTGTGATTCCACTTATGTTTCCCTTTTCCCTAGGTGCCTGGACTCCTTTGAGGTCCATCTGAGGAGCACAAAAGTAGGCGACCTCTCTGGGACCCCATGGCTCTGACTTAACGCTGTGACCCTAATGCTTAGGACGGCCCCCACAGCCATGACCTTAGGGCTAAGCTCAGCTGTGCAGGGTAGTATGTGACCATGGGCAAACCAGGACACCCCAGTGAGCCTCGGTTTCCTCCTCTAGGACATGGGAAATGTACCACCTGGCCCCACAGCTCCCAAGGCTGGTATAACCTATCAGAATGCCACAAAGGTTGTGACAATCCCAAGCCACCCTACAGCTGTGTTTCAGAGGCCTGGGCAGCTGGCACCATCCAGGGCCAGCAAGCATGGAACCGTAGAACTAAGGTGCAGACCTGCCCTGCGGTTCTATGAACTGAGCTCTATTGGAGAGCAGCCATCTCCCCATCCTTCCCTTTCCTCACCCTACCCAGGCTCAGCCATACCCGCAGGCCTCCCAAGTCACCCTGAGCAGCACCAGGGGTTTCTGGGCAAGCCTCCCTAGAATCTGGATCCAGCCCAGGCCAGTGTCTGGAGTGTAGCGGACATCACACCTGCCCCTGCACCCTGCTCTGAGGCAAGTGGGTGCCTGAAGTGGGACCAGGGAACAGTGGGCCAAGGCTGCCCACTTACACCCACTTCAGGCTGGGTCATTCAGAGGCAGAAGCCATGGGGCCAGAAGGGGCTGAGTGAACCTTGCTTTTACCTTGGGCCTGCCAGATGGCCTTAAGAGTGCCCTCCTCTATGGGTAGCACATTTTCCAACTACAAAGCAAGTCCCAAACCTAGCTGTTTTTTTTTTTTTTTTTCCCCACCCTGGATGTGGCTTCTCTCCTTTGCAAGGAGACGGAGAAGGGCCATGCTGCCTGAATCCCTGCTCTACGCTAACACCCCCGCCCCCCTTCGCTTCTGGGCCTCCGTGTTGCCTTGCTCATTCATCCTGCGCACGTATTGCAGGTAGAGGGGTTCAGAGCAAACGGCTCACCCGCAGAAGCCACCAGACGCTGGCTCTGGGACCTTCGCTAAACACACACAGATACACGTGTTTGATGAAGGGAAACTTTAACAGGGAAAAAGTCACTTCCCACCTGGAGCGGAGCCCCCCCAACTCACACACGGCACGCTGCACAGATAGCACCCCCCAAGCACACCCCACGTGCCGGCACGCACACACGCACGCACACACGCACACCCGCGCGCCGGCACGCACGCACAGCCCGACACAGCAGCACGCGCATGCGCACACACGCAGACAAAGGCGCGAGCACAACAAAGGAAGTGGAAGAAAAGTGTTACCCATGAGGAGCCGCCGTTTCACCCGCTTGTCCACATCAGCTACTGACGTGGCATTGAACTGAGAGCGCTCAATTGCAGCCTCATCCTTCTCTAAAACACAAGTAAGGGACAAACACGGAGCCGGTGGTTAATGACAGCCCACTTCCCGCGGCCCAAGACAGTCAGCCTCTCGGCGTGGCGCACACACAGCCAACAGAGCATGCCGGGCCGGGCGTCTGCGCCGAGGGGCGAACCCCGGGAGCCTCCAAGGTGGTGTGTTTGGGGCAGGAGGCAGCAGGGGTGGGGGGTGCAGAGCGGGAGACGACCACACAAGGGCACAGGTGGGACGCAGGGCCCAGCTGCGGACAGACGGAGGCGCGGCTGAGGTCAGAGTGACAGACCCAGCTGCGGCCCACGCGCGCAAGCACACACACCACCCCAGCGCGCAGGGAGGCGTAAGTGATTGCAGACGCCCCCCGCTCAGGCTGGGGAGGCAGGCACAGGACAAGGCACAGGACAAAGGTACAGGGCCATGAGGTCCGGTGATGGCTGTGCCTGGACAGCAGACGCCCTGTGTCAAGGGCAGGAAAGGGTGTCAAACACTCATGCAAAGTTAAGAACAAAACATAACGGAGGAACAAACATACAACAATGGATCCAGTCGAACAGACAGAAAAAAACAGGGGCTCGATTTGGGCAGCGCTGGTTGCCTGCTTGTCTATAGAGGACTGGAGCAAGACAGTCAAGTGCTTGATGAGGGCTGCACAGAGGGGTCAGTCATTTTAGGAGCGTGCGGAGAGGCGGGCAGGCGGCCAGGGAGCATTCTGGCCGCTGGACAAGATGCTTGGCCAAGATGCTGCCCGTGGACGAGCACGTGAGGTTAGCTGTTTGGCGGCCCTCTGCTCAGTGGGACGTGCGGAGACATTCGTTCCCTCTCAGACGGGGAACCTCAGCAGCAGTGAGCAGAGGCAGAAGGAAGGTTCTCCTGGCCAGCAGAGGGCAATGGCCCAGGAGCTGGGTCTGGAAGAGGGTTTCTAAGGGGAGGGGAGAGGTGGAGGGGTGAGGGAAGTTCCATTAGAAAGTAGATCCAAGCAGGGAACTTCACATGCAGCAGACACTGAAAGATAAAAAAAATGAGAGAGGACGAGTCAGGTGGACAAAGACAAGATGTGTTAGACGAGGCTGGGCGTGTGTCTGGCCGGCAGCTGTGCGCACTGGTCCCATGGCCGGCAGTGGCGGCTGCACTGCAGACACAAACAGCGAGGGAGACCCAGCAGACGAGACAGGAAGGGGCCGGTGGGCCTGGGAGGCCGCAGGCATGACAGTGGAGACAGGGAGAGAGAGGGGAGAGGAGGTTCTAGATGGGATCAGGCTGCAATAGAGACACTGGTCTGAGACCAGGTTTGCTTTGAAAAAAAATTTTTTTTGGTTGTTTGGTTTGGTTTGGCTTTTGGCTCTGAAAATAATTAATGAACGTCAGTTATCAGACAAGACAGGCAATCAGGGACCATCACCAGAAAAGCAGGAGGAATGAGATAAAATGAAACCGAAACGGCTGTCTGAGAGGAGACCACATAGAGGAAGGGGAGAACCACGCGGGCAGCAGCTCCCGGGACAACAGTTGGGACTAGGGTGAGACGCTGGTGGCCTGCCCAGGCCCTGGCGCCCCTGAAGTACGAGGGAGCAGTCACAGGGACAGAATGAGACAGCAAACTCTGGCTTCCCGGCTTTGCTTGCTTGCCACCCTTTTTTTGTTACTTGAAAGTCCCTCCAGAAATATCTTCAGAGTCGGTAATAAGAGATGGGGCCCCCCATTAAAAAGAATAAATATGGTCACTGACTGTGGCTTCTCAACTTGGCCGACATGGAAGAGAGATAAAGCAGAGGATGAACAAAGTTGGATGGGTACCAACTTTGAAATTCTTTTTCTCAGTTCAAAGATATGCTGTTATTTTTGAGTGGGGAAAGAAGCTACTACTGATTATGGCATGAGGTAACCACAAATATTCTAGCTTCTTCCTGCAAATAAGGACCAGGAGGAAGGAGGTGACAAAACTCAAACTGAGACTCCATGACACAGGTGAGGTGACAGAAGGGGCATCAGTGGAAAGAAGGGACTCTAGCTGGGAGAAGAAGTCCGGCGAGAACCCCGTTAGCTCAGGAGTGGAAAGCAGTTAAGAAGACCCAGAGCCCCTTGGGATTCTTCCATCCAGTCTCCCCTGGTGTAGACAATGAAGACAAAGCCACTTTCTGAGAAAACCTCTTGGTTTTCCAGACTGGTGGTCAGCTCATGTTGCTAATGGGGCTGATATGCAGGTTAAATGGATGTGCCATGTGTTCCCAAATCAGGGGAAGAAACCCCTGTGCTTTAAAAACAGAAGCTGCCCTCCTTAGGCACCCCCCCAAACCACCCCCATGTTGAGGATGAGGACCCGCAGAAAACCCATAGTGACACGAAGGAGAGGTGCTTGGTCCTGGGTGGCTGGATAGCCCTGGATAAGTCTCTACAGAAGGTTTCCCGTGGGGATGTCTGCCAGCCCCATCAGTACCGTGGGATGCTCCTTTTCTTGTTCCCTTAAGCTTCCTTCTTGGAAACCGGGACACGGTGGGGCGGTGCCAGGGTGCTGGCCAACCTCAGGGCCACAAGGTACACCCTGGGGGGAGGCAGGGTGGCGCGAGGGTGCCAGCGCCTGGCAGAGGAGCGTACTTACCGATGCACGTCCGACCGTCCGAGTGGAGGGCGTACTTCTGGTGGCAGCCACACATGGGGCCCGTGTCCGTGTCCTCACAGCTGTGCTGGCAGCCTCCGTTTCCATAGTTACAGGTTACTAGTTAGGCCCAAAGTGTACATACGTGTGTATAAAAGGAATGATAACAAAGATGATTAGTTTATCGGTGTTGGTTGTTTCTCTTAAAGGATGGGGAGCAAAGTGATGGCATAAGATAATCAGTGAATAGGTGCACATTTTCCTGGATGTCAGCCCCTCCAGGGTCTCGGAGGGAATGGCTCGCTCCCTAGACGGGAACTGGGGTGAGACAAGAATGGACTTGGGTCGTGTGGGCTTCAAACAGAGTTGGCGCCAGCTGACAGACTCACGTGGTGTCAGGTGAAAAAAGGGAAGGGATAGATCATTTTATCCTCCCTAGGTCCCAGAGACACTTAGAAACCGCCTGCCTTGATGGGACAAATGTCTGGCATCCTCTACAAGGTGGGGGAGGGTGGCAGCGGGCCCATGCTGAGGGGCACACTCATTCAGTTCTTGTATAGCTTGCTCTCCTCTGCCCAGGTCTTGGGGGTGTGGAAGGGTGTCCCTGCAGAAGTCTAGTCTGCCCAGTCCCAGCAGCCATCTCAACCTCTGTCCCCTCAGAGCCCGGAGGCTCCCAACGCAATGTCCAAATAGACAGAACATATGCAAATTAATGTCATCTCACGTGCACTTTGGAAAATGACCTTTTGTTTAAACATGTTACATAGTTTGCAGTGTCTATGGCGTGGGGGAGCTGGCGCCCTTCAGCCCAGAATCTTAAAATGTTTCACAGCATCAGCAACCTGGGTTGGCTGAAAGGGGGCTGAGCAAAAAGGAGCCAGTCTGAAATAGGAAAAATGATAAATTCAAGCTTATTTAAAAGAAAACTGCTTGTTACCACATTTTAGGGTGAGAGGTATTGCTAAAGGAGATCCCAGATCTCTATGGGAGGGGTTCTTGCAGCCCCTGCTTTACTCAGCTAGCAAGACAACCCTGAAGATGATCAAATATGCAAAAATAAATCTCAGACCAACCAAGTTGAAAATTCCCAATTGGCAGTTGGGATTAATGTTGTTCTATCAGGTTGACCCATGAGCAGGACTGGGGCCAGAGGGAAGCCATGGGATGGCAGCTCCTGGAGACGGATCCCAAGCATTCCAGAACTGAGTCCCACAGCTGCCTCTCCCAGGTAGTGCTCTCACCAGGAGCACAGCACACGGCCTCCGGGGCCTCCATCCTGAGTGATGGTGGTGGCCCCGTCAGCCTGGACACACGCTGTCTCCCAGCCAGCTGAGGAGGACGTGAAGAGAGTGGTCCTGCTCAGTGTCCCAGAGGCTGTCCTCGCGACCAGAGAGAGGCTCTAGCGGGCTGCCTCTTCCACATGGAGCTAATGTCACATCGGCAGGAGGGGCCCAACTTCCGGGACGACCTGTCAAGGACCTGCAGAACCGCTTCAGGAAGCACGAAGGCCTCTGACCCTTTCTCCAGAGGAGCATCTCTTCTCCCAGTTTTCCCGGGGAGCCCGGCGGCCTGCAGTCACATTCTCTCATCTCTGAAACAGCTTGTCTCTTTGCCTGGAAGAGCCCCAGGGAAGCCAAGGGCATAGACTGGCAGGGATCTCAGGTGAGGGCAGAGTCCCAGGCACAGCCCTGCGTTGGTCTGGACATCACGTGCCTTTCCAGACTGAGAAAAGTCCTACTTCAGACTGGGCAGGGGTGGAGTGGTGAGGAGGCTGTGAGAACACTGCAGACAGTTCTCTCCAAACTCTGGGCTCCCGGCAATGGGCCATGTTCTGTAAGTGACTCTAAGGACTGTCTGAGGCAACCCGAGGGAGGGCCGTGCTTAAGGTCCCACACCCCCCACACGGGTTCGTGCATCTCATGGACCCCAAGGGCTGAGCTCCTGAGCACCTAGGGAGCCTGCAGCTTGTACGTGATAGTAGTACTGGCGCCCTGAGCTCTGGGACGACCACGAAAGGATGGAGAAAACCTCCTCTGGCCCTGGAGTGGGTCCTGGACTTTTGGTGCAGAGGCCCTGTGGTCCTGCCGGTCCACAGAGGCTCGCTAGGTCAGGCCTCAGCCCCCAACCCAAATCCAGATCTAGAATTTCCTAGACCTCAACTGGCCTCCAGGTCTATAGGGAGAGCCTCAGAGCTAACGTCACATGAACTCTGCATGTTGACTGCACAGCAGGAACCAAAGCTGACTGAAGTGACAGCCATCTTGCAGGACCTTCACAGGGGGCTGCTGTGCGCTCACCCGCTCCTTGGCCCCGGGGTTGGTATCGGATTCTCCACACAGCTCGGTGATTCCCAGCCACCGAGCAGAGAGGGCGGGGCTGCTCTTTCTTTCACCAGCAAACATTCGGGGCGAGGGCTTAGCTCTTCTCTGTCAGAGGTGGTGTGGGGCGGGGGGCTTCACCGCCTTGTCCCTGACTTCTCAGATCAGGTTGGCCCCTTGGGAGATGTTCTCTGAGCAAATAGTCCCCTTGCAGTGCTCGTCCCACATGGGTCAGTCAGTTCCGCCGCTGCCTGTGGCCTGCAGCTGTCTCCCCAGCACCCAGATCAGGGCTTGGCCAGTCTTGCTGAGTGAAGAAACACTCTTTACTTGTGGCTGAGCCTGTCAGCGAGCCTGCCTGCTCCACACATGCTTGTCCTTGGCTGTTGTCTGGAGGGCTGGGAAAGCTGGAGGTCTTCACTTTCTATTCTGCAGGGTGCCAGGTGGCAGCAGGGTTCTCTGAAGCTAAAGGAATCATCTGATGTAGAGCACGGGAAGGCTTGGCTGGCATCCTGGGGCTGGAGCTGGGCACTTGCCCGTGGTGACTGCATACATGCTTACCTGCGTGATCCCACGGGAAAACCCAGGAACAAAAAGGAAGGCTGCCCGTATCTCAGAGTGGGGGCTGCAGCATGAGCTCCGTGGAGACAGGGGCTGTGTCTACTGCATGTGGGTCCCCAAGACCTTGGTGACTGAGGAGAGCATGGGTTGGGAAAGGTGTGGCAGGTGCCCAGAGGAAGCCGATGACAACCGAGACAATAAAAGACGAAGGATTGTGAGCCATCTAGGGCCAGCTGTCTCTTCTCCACAGAATAAAGGGTGGAAAGCAAGGCCATTTTCTTTGTGAGAGCTGGGCAGCTCAGTCTCCCGTTTCAGGGGCGAGATCAGGGCTGCTTTCTCTACTGGGAGGTGGGTTCAGACTCCTCCACACCATTTCCCTGCATCGGAAAGCAGCCTGGAATGGAGTCCTTTTCTCTGGCCAGATGTGGGCAGGGCTCATACTGGTCTCCCTCAGATCTTCGTACGCACGAGCCAACACGGCACCAGTACAGATAGGCCAGCTGCCCAGTGAGCAGAGGCCACCCCCCACCCGTCCCCCACGTAGCTGCTGGGAGCTGGGTCTGTAGCTCTTGAGGACTCGTGAGTGTGTGCAGCCCCGGTCCGACCTTGTTTGCTGGCTCCCACTCCTCCTGGGGAGCTGGGTGACCACATTAAGAGGTTGCCTAACACCTGAGCTCTGCAAACTGACCTCCAGGCTGGTCCTGGATGGCACCTTTGGCCAGAGGCCTCATTCAGCCCAGCTCTCACAGACCATCACCATTTATGGTGGGCCCTGCAGGGGCAGACTGCAAAGTTCTTGATCTTTGACCCCGGAAATAAGGTCGGCACTGTCTGGGCTGTGACTCCCCACCCCACCCCTCAACCAAGCTCCTCTCCTTCTTTCTACCATGCTGTTTTACCAAGGGCTGCCCTGCTCCACCAAGAAGCCCGAGCTTGTAGGCCTCTGTGCCACAGCCCTCCATACCCACTGCAGAGCTCAGGCTCAGGGCCTACGGGTCTCTGGAGTTGGCGTTACAGTACGCACCGCAGGGCTACTGAGCAGGGTCCTGCTCTGGGGCTGTTGGTAGTGGTATGCCAGGTGGGGATAACGCCGTGCCTGGAGTTCACAGCCCCCATCCCTCATGCCTCCCCAGGCTTCTTCAGGGACCTTGCCCTTCTCCCCACCAGTAGGGGCTGAGAGCCCTCCCTGGGCAACATCCAGCAGACTGGACAGAACCCCTCCTCCGCCCCCCATTAAGCAATGGCAGGAGACGCGTGGGGATGTCTGACCCATTTGCCTCCATCTACCTACGTGTGCAGTCCTTCTGGTTTTGGGCAAGGTCAAAGCCGGGCCTGCAGTCACAGGCCACCCCACCTTTGGGCGTCTCCCGGCAGATGTGGGCACAGCCGTGGTCTTTGTTCATGCAGTTCATACCCTCTGGGAAGAGACAGACGAGAAAAAGGTAGGGAACCGAGGGGAGGGAAGAGAGAGAACATTTCAGGCTGAAGAGAGGCAGCCCATAAAACATCACCGTCAAACGCAGTGTTCCTGGGCTGTTAGCACGCGCACCACCCACACACACCGGGGTGTACGCATAGCCGTACACGTGGGGAGCTCTCGGGGAGAAACCAAGGACACAGTGCCCAGGTCTAGAGCCAGGCCTCACTCTGAGAACAGCGCTGTGAAAGACTCCAGGGGACCCATGGAAGAAGCACCCCTGCCCCAGGTCAGATCACAGAACCCAGTACAGCTCAGGGCTTTAGACAGTTTCCTTACTAAAGCAGGTGGGGGCGGCAGGTGGCACCTTTCTGTCTGCACAGGAATGGCACAGGCCCACTGAGACAGGCGGAGACTTTGGTTTCAGGCTGGGCCCGGAGGGGAGCACTGACGGGTCAGGGGACGGGGTGGGTGCCAACAGCCTGAAGCAAACGTGCCCTAGTGGGCACTGTCCATCCCGCACAGCCACCTCTCACTGCGTCCCTGCACAAGTCAGAGGCTGCCGTGCTGGTCTGTTGGACCTCAGGGCTCGTCCTCAGCAGCCCACAGCCATGCCCGGAACTATACACCCCCTCCCCCCAGCTGCCAGAGGGGTTCTCTTTCTGTCCCTGGTCACTGCGGTGCTCCCAGGACCCGTGGAACTCTCACTCCCAAATGCAGAGCCCTGCACGACCTGCTGCTGGCCTCCAGCTCCCCCCACACGCCCCTGCACCCCATGGAGCTTGTTCCAGGTCCAGGAGCACACGTGTCCCCACTTCCAAAATCTTAGCCCAAGATTCCTGCTGATTGGCAGGTTTCCTTTTAAAGGAAAAGGTCTGCCAACCTGGGGTACCTGTTTCTGCGAAGCCTCGTCTAAAAGGGAAGCCAGCAGCAGCCCTCCTTGCTGGATGGAGACTGCCCCAGGGTGCCACGACTGGGCTGCCCCACTGCCTGCTGGGGTCCCCACCCTCTAGCTGCAGTGGGCTGTTTTATCCGGAGCGCAGCCCACTTTGCCCTGGCTTAGCACACCCTTCCAGCTTGTCCTCCAGACTGGGCTCAGAAGCCCTGTCCCTCACAAGGCCGGCTCTTCCCTGTCTCCTCTCCTCCCGGGCTCCCCGAGACTCTACTGTAGCGCCAAACCCTAGCAGCAGCAATGTTTTGGGCACGTTCTGTGGTCCCTTGCCCCTATAAAGGCAATACCCCCTTCAGAGGTGGGGACACCAGGGTTAAGACACCTGCCCAAAGGCCCATGGGGCATTAAGAGGCACCACCAGGACTTGGACCAGTGCCTTGGACTGTAAACCTCTGTCCCGCTCCTGCCCCAGAGGCCTTGTGGAGTGCAGAGCTGGGCTTCCCTGGGTTTCCAGTGCAGGGACCATGGATCACATCTATCGAGTCCCCAGAGGTTTGGCCTTCAGTCAGTGCACACTGCGGTTTACACCCAAATGTGCTCTGAGGGCTCTGGCATGATGGGGACAATGAGGTCCCCCAGGCGGGCCGTGTGCCTCTCTCCTCAGTCATCCGTAGTTTCTGGGACACCCCCCCCACCCCAGGAGACTTGCTCTCCCCTCCCTGACTGCCTGGAGTGGTTCAGACCCCCTTCAGATGACCCCAGTTGATGTTTATCTTCCTGGTGATTTGTGAGGAGTTTCCAGAATTTATGAGGTCATCAGGGGTCAAGTGAGAGGTTGTAGGTCACAAGTCCATCAAGAGGCTAAAGGCAGATGAAAGGAAGAGCCGCTGTCCGCCCACACAGGGCCCTGAGACCTACTTCCATGTCTGGCCAGAGAGGAGCCAGCCCTGGACAGAGGGGAAGAAGCTACAGACGGGGACCCACGGGTGGCCTCTTTTCCCCAACGTGGCTCACCTGTGGGCCAGGACCAGCTCCGTCTTGACCCTATCCACTGTGAGCATGGGTGTGGGGCAACCGAGATCTGGCATACACTTAAACACACACACATCCCAGCAGCTACAACAAAGATTTTTTGTAAAGTCTAAATTGAAATGAAACAAAGAAATGGCACTGAGGGAAATCTGCATTGTGCTGGGCGTGCTGACCTCTGCTCTCACCTGGATTTTCTCACTTCCTCAGATCACACTGCTGGACTGATGCAGAGTGGGACCACCTACCCAACAGCCGACCAAACGAAGCACCTCGGTGCCAGGGCTCCTCCCAGGCAGCTTCCAGCTCATGGGGACAGATGCCCCCTCCTCTCACCGAATTCCACAAGGTTACCCATACACACCTGGCAGTGCACTGTGGGACACACAGTGGGGTGGGGGGTGGGGACGGGGCATGGGGG
>NC_048232.1:85497813-85559908 GCF_002007445.2 Ailuropoda melanoleuca
GGGACACACAGTGGGGTGGGGGGTGGGGACGGGGCATGGGGTGGGGGCTGATGGACAGCATCTGCCTGTTTCTGTGGCGTCAGTGCTCCACCGCACCTGATGCCAGGCTCCCAGGAGAGATCCCTGAAGGTGCAGCGGGGAAGAGGTACACCACGGGCCCTCTAGAACCACCAAGAGCCAGCCTCACACAGAAAGTATGGCTCTCTTAGGTCACTGTAAAGCCAGAGAGCTGGGGGTAGGAGTCTGGCCTCCTTACTAGTTGTGCGTCTCGGAGAAAATTGGTTCTTTGGTAAAGTGCGAGTGATTATCTCTGCCTCACAGACAAGACAGGGTAGGTATTCTGACACTAGATCTTTCTATGGGGGCATTGGCTTCAGAAGGCTGGTGCCGCCTTCTACAAATCTAGAGAAGACGCACCTTCTCATGGGGACCTTGGCTAGGCAGGGCAGCCCCTCCCCGGAGGAAGCTTTCGGTTAAGGGGGATCTCCTGGGCCACTGAGACATATGCAGCCTCTCGTCAGGTCTTCTGAGAGACTGGCTGCCCTGAGGGGTCAGCCAGTGGGTGGTGGCCACCAGGCGGCCTCCTGGGCCATCATCAGTAGCTATATTAATGCTGGGCTGAGTCCGGCATCACCCTTCACTCCCGCTTAAGTGGTCTTTCTGGCTCCCTGGTGCCCACAGATGTTCAAAGAGTTGTTCTGGCCTCTTCCCAGCTTTGTGTCTTGCCACTGACTACTTGTGCTCCACGGACCTGTGATTCCACACTGCCTACTGAACATCCCCTGGGAGTGCCCATCCATGCCCTTGCCTCTCCGGTCTTCCACAGACAAAATCCTGGGCCTGTCTCAAGCTCCACCAGTTCCACGGGGCTTCCTGACTGTGCCCCATGTCACCCCCACATCACCACTCCACGTTACTCTCCAAGGGCTGTCCTGTGGCTGGCCCAGGCGATCGATGCCACTCAAACAGATCTGTGCTTTCTCCCTAAGCTGGCTCCTAAGAGCCCAAGGGCCCCTGTTTAAAGCTCAGGCTTAAATGGGATGGAGAAAGGGAGATTGAATTTCCATTCCCAGCCAAAGAAACACAACTTACGAGAAGCCCTGCTAATCATCACTAACCATAAATTTGTCACTGGGGAGCTGAAGTGGCCCTGAACTTTGGATGCTAAACAGAGTTTAAGGCTTTAGAAGTCACTCAGCTTTCTCCCACACCGTGGACTTGCCATCAGGCAATCTTTCTTTCTGAGAAGCTAGATTTTAATAATGAGTCAAGATGTTGTTGTTTTGCTGGAAAAGGATAATTGGGGGGGGGCGGTAATCCAGTGTTTCAGTCCAAGTCCATGTGGAAGCAAGCAATGGAACCCGGAGCTGGAAGGGTGGGCCCCAGGCCTTGAGTGTGTCCACTTCAGTGGTCTCAGCAGCTGTGGGAGAGGTGGGCGAGGCCCCCCCGTCTTCTACCTAAAGACCTTGTGAGGCTCTCACCCAGGCTCCGGGGCACAGGGCCGTCTTCCTCCAGCCCAGGGAAGGGCCTGCGCTGGGTCATCAGCGGGAAGGGCTTTGGGACCTCTTTACATTTCTGACGATTACAGAGGAGCCTGAAGAGTTTCTGTTTCGGTGTTGACATGCTATCCCTACCGATGTTTACTACAGTAGAAATTAAATGGGGAATATGGTTTGCTCTGTGATGGTAATTCAGCTCCTCACCGGTTACAGACACAGGAGCTATCTTACCTTCCCCTTCACTCCGGGGCACCCTGGCTTCTGCGGGCCACGAGAACATGTGTGTCATGGCTGGCAGAACACAGATGGTCAGGGCTGGGTGGATCCTTGCAGTCTGTCTTGCCCATCCATCTTGCAGATGGGGAAAATGAGGCCCCAAGATGGGACGTGTCTGTCTCAGATCATACGGCGGGACTCTAACCCAGGCTGCTGGGCTCCCAGCCACACTCTCCCACCCTGAGGTCACCGCACTACACTTGTGGGACCCAGGAGTCTGATTGGCAGCAAGCACGTCCTGGGGTGAACAGAACTGGGAAAAGGGCACAGAGTTAGGGTGGTAAGTGGTGCCTGCTACTATTAATTGTCTTCAGGATTAAGAACCTATTAAAATTCAAGGCCGGTTCAGATGCTTCCTCCTCCATGAAGCTCTCTGGGCAGCCCCTCGATGAAGCATGTAACCGCTGGCTCCTCTGACCTCGCACCAGTCACCGCTGAGCAGGAGGGTGGCGCCTCCGCTCACCGACAGAGCCATCAGGCCCACACAAAGCCTCGACTCCGCCTGTGTCACCCCTTCAGCCTTTGGGAACAGTGTAAAGATCCCTGGAGCGGCCTGGCCCTCCGCCCCTTCACCTGCCTGTCCTCTGCATCCTGTTCTCCCTCGGCAGCCTTGCGGGCCCTCCCACTGGCTGGGGCCCCGCAGTGGCCTCGGGCAGGCCTGGCCCACACCCACCATGACTGCTCAGCAAGGTCGTGGGCTCTCTGTGGAGCCGCGGGATGGAGGACCAGCCTGTGAGGCCGATGCCTCCAGGTGGTGCTGAGCGGAGCCCCCTCCTCAAAGCGCTTTCTCCGGACCCCCGCACCAGCACCCCCCCCATGCCTTTATTCTTCCAGGGTAGCTCAAGGTCTGAGACCACAGGCCAGTCTCCTGGCTCTCTGTCTCTTCCTGCCAACTGGCAAAATGCAGAAGGGGTGGGAGGCAGGGGCTGCTCTGTATGTCCCTGTGCTCTCCTACCTGCCGACACCTCTCCTAGGAGCCACAGAGCTTCACAGGCAGGGGCAGTGTCCTGTCCGTGCTGTGTCCCCTGGCGGCACGGCAGATGCTCAGCCGATCTTACTGAGAGCGGGAATGCAGAGCCTCCAGAGGGAAAGGCCGGCTCTCAGGCCCACAGCGTGGCCTGCCTGTGTGCTCACCACCATCAAGGCACACCGAGGAAGGGTGCACCACTCCCAAGAGGGGCTGGGGCCGGAACCCACCTGCATTGTATCTGACTTAGTCTCTGGTCGGACACCTTCTTCTCCGGGTCTCTGTTTTCTTAGCTGGGAAATGGGCTGTCAAAACCTTTACCTCCAGGGGTTGCCGTGAAACTCAAGCGAGAGAACTACGTAATGTATGTGGCACAGGGCGGGTTCCTGCCTCATTCTGCCTGATGCTACATGCAGATCTTGCTAAGTCACCCTCCCCTGCCCTCGTGGGCAACTTAAAGGGACCTCTTTATCCTTGTCTGTGTCCTCAGTGCTCAGCACAGGGGCTGAAAGAAATACAAGGAGAGCAAAGGTGGGAGAGAAGGAGGGAGGAAGAAGAGGGGAGAAACGAAGGTTGTCCGGCCTCAGAGCACCTCACAGAGAACTGTAAGAGCGCTCCATGGCATGTTCTATGAAACAGCCCCTCAGGAGCCACACAGCACACATTAAAGGCTCTGAGAAGCCCTGCAATCACTTGTGGGACAGCCCCCTGCCTCTCCCTTAACATAACCCCAACCTAGGATGACCCACGGCAGTCTCTCCCCTTATAGATGAGCTCGTGGTGGCTCAGGAACTGAGGCCTGGGCAGGGGATGGGGCACTAGCTCGGCCAGCTGGAGCCTGGTGTGGCTTTCTGCGCCTCAGCCCCAGCGAGGGAGGAGATGGCACTCCCTCTGCCCTCTCCCAGGAGGGCTGTCCTGTGGGCAGTGAGCTAACAGGTAGTAAGACTGGCACAGCTACTGCCAAGGGTGTGTGAATTTGAACAGGTGAACCCCAAGGCACGTGAGTCGCTGGATACCAAGCACTTCTGCCCCAGGAGTCCGGTCCCGGGCCCCACCCTGGAAGGGCCTCAGGGTCCTTTGCTCTACTGCTCTGCTTCTGCCACACCCCAGCTCCGCTGAGGAGGCCGGACCGCTCTGGCCAGCTCCGGCTACCACAGTGTCTCCACTGATGCCAGCACTCAGTCTCCTTCAGAGCACGGGCCAAGCCCAGGGCTGGGCACGGAGTGGGTTTCTGGGAGCCTGCAGAACTGAAGGGCCCTGGTGCAAACTCTGTCCTCCCATGGCTCCTGCTTTGTACCACGTCTGCTCTTGGGGTTCGAACAAGATGGGTGTCCCTGGGCCAAGCACATCCTCCCTCGCCCTCGCTCCCCGTCCTGATGTAAGGAGTAACCATGCAGTGCCAAGTTCAGCAGGAAGCCCTGTTTACTTCTTTGTCTAGAGGGGAAATAAGATCGAATTTCAGAGTCGTTTCCAGAAATCCTGGTCTTCGGGGGCCTGGTGCCAGTCAGGCCAGGCTGCTGGCCGGGTCGAATCTAATTTGATCTAACCCATCCAAATCCAATTACGTTCTGCAAACTTGGACCGAATGTCTCCTTGTGCCCAGGATGGGGCAGAGGCAGTGAGGAGACAGATGCCGCACCGCTGTGACACGGGTCCAACTTCAGACTCTGCCACCTGCTGCGTGACCTTGGGCAATTGCTTCCCTCTGAGCCTTAGTTTCCATCGACGTCACAGTTGGTCGTCATAGACCCTGCTTCCCAGGTGCTCACTCAAGCTGTCCTCCCCTTCTCGGGGCCAGTGAGGCTAAGGGCACAGGTAAGAGCTCCAGGGATCGCACCCCGGGCCAGGGGAGTCGCAGGAAGGTCGTAAATAGGGCAGGGGTGAACTTATGTGGCAGAAAGATCTCTGGATGCTGCACACAAGGCAAGCTGCAGAGGGGCAAGGCTGCAGGCCCGAAGCACGTGGGAGGGTGCTGCCACCACCCTGAAAGGGATGAAGGAGACTGGAGGGAGGGCAGTGGCTGTGGGGAAGGGAGGAAGCTGGATTTGGCATGCAATTAAGAGTCCCTTTCTCTGAGTTTTCCAGAACACATGGTGTAGGGACTTGGCCTCTGACCACACTTTCATCTATTAAACCCTCATCGCAAGCCTGAGAAGCCAGTATCGCCATGTCCATTTCACAGGCAAACAAACGGAGGCGGGATCCAGGTGGGAAAGACCAGCCAGGGTCACACCATGCCTGAGAAGCAGGGCCAGGGTCCCCGGCCGGGCCATCTGCTCTCCAGTGTCCAGTGCTTCCTTGCGATGGGCCCCTCCCTCAATTCTTGCCTACTCTGGGCCCTGGGACAGGCAGGCCCCGGCAGCCCTTCCCCACCAGGGCCCATTTTCCCCAAAGGCCTTCTATCATTTTTGGCGACTCCACGAGAGTGTGCACAGAGGTAAACGATGGCAGAATCAGCCCGCCCCAAACCAGTGTGCGCCTCATGTCTTTGGCAAAGCAAAGTTCACGGATGCATCTAAAGCAGGGCCGGGGGAGGCGGGCCCAATCTGTTTGTACTTAGGAGCTGGCCCTTTCTCCTCACCCCAGCCCAGTATAACAAAGCCGGAATGTGTGCCTCCCAAGGGTCGTTGCTATGGCGACTTCATCAATAACATCATTTTCCGCATCCATGTCCCTTAAACACACGGGAAAGGAAGGCAAGCTGGGAACGGCAGAGCAGGGAGAAAAGAACACTTACCCTGCTCCGCCCTTCCCCCCACCTCAGCAGGAAGGGATTTTCCTCCCCTCCAACCTCATCAATAGAAAATTATGGAGCCCAGAAAGACGCTGGAGCCTTGGGGGTGGCAGGAAGAGGCTGCTGCCTTCCCCAGCCCAGACTTGGCAAGCTGTCCAAGCGAGGCAGGCAAAAACAAACACGGGCTCCCACACGATTTGAAGGGGGATGAAGCAAACAGGGAAAGGTCCTGCCATGGGGAGAGGCACGGGAGCAGTGGCAGACACAGGCCTGCTGGAGGGATCACAGCGACAGCCACGGCCTATGTGCCAAGCTGTCTCACATACCGTGGTGTTCTCCCCACTTATCAGGAAGGCACAGAGGCACAGAGAGCTTACAGCTGAGGTGAGGTCAGGGGAGAGGCTGGATCTAGGGGGCCGGCCAGGAACTCGCTGTGGGCTGATGTCAACCACAGCTACTGTTATTGAGCACTTACTGTATACTAAGCGCTTCACATGAATAATCTCCTGGAAGCCTCACGGGCACTCTTCAGAGTAGACACTGTTATCCTCACTTTGCAATGAGCAGAACAGGGTGAAGAAAGGCTTGGTGACTTGCCCAAGGGACACAGAGTGGGACGGGGGAATCTGGGTTTCACGGAACCTGTGTTCCCAGAACACTTTCAGTAGGCCATGGAGAGTCATGTTGAGGGGAGGGGCAGGGAAGCCCATGCTCGTCCCCTTCTGTTCCTTAATTCTCCCCCTCGGTGATCTGGGGCACTGGAATGACCCAGCTCCTGTCCCCCCTGCCTGTGTCCACATGTCCACATCTTGTCTCTCCAAGACATCTCAAATGCCAGCTGCTCCACAAAGCTGATTTCTCACCCCGACCCTCCCTCCAATCTTCGTGCTCCCCAGACCCCTTGCCTGAGCTTGCTGAGGGCCGGAGCACACCCTGTTCATTCCTGACTCCGAAAGGCCCAGCCCCAGGGCTGGCATAGAGATAAAGACAAGACTAGAGGTCCTTACAATGTCACCCTGTGAGGCAAGGAGTTTTACCCTCATTTTACAGAGTTTAGAGAGGTTAAGCAATTTGTTCATGGTCACTTAAGTAGGACGTGAGAGGCGAAACTTGAACCTGTTCTATCTGACTCAAAGACCTGCCCTTCACCAGCTGCAGAGGGAACTTTCTAGAGCATAGATCTAACTATGTCTTCCCGCTGCTAAAAACTCTTTGACGTCTCCCCCACCCCAAACCCGGTGCTCATAGGATTAGGCTGAGAGTTCTCAGTATGGCAGTTAAGGGCCTCCCAAGCCCACGTGACCTGCCATGGCTCTAGGTAACAGGGACACTCTGTCAGCCTGCACATCCTGCCCTCCCTTCTCGGAAATGTAGTTCTTTTTACCTGGGACACATTCCCTCCTCCTTTGAATGGCAGGTCTGACTACAGTTACTTGAGATGGTGTTTGGATGTCACCTCTTTTCGGAAGCCTTCCTTGTTTCCTTCCCAGTCCCTAGGCTGCGTTAGGGGATTGGCCTGGGCCTCCAAAGCCCTTGCACTACCCTCTCTCAGAGCACCCACCACACTAACTGTAACTTCTAGGTCTGCTAGGCTTCCCTCACCAGACTAGGGGCTCCTGGAGGAGGCAGGGCCCGAACCCGAGTCACCTCTTTACCTCGGTGCTCTGCACAGGGCCTCGCCCGGACTGAAGGCTAGAGAAATGTTCTATGCCGTAAGGGGCCTGGGCTTGGCCACTCTGGGCTTTTGATTCTGCATCAGAACAGGGGCCAATGTTCAGGCAACAGAGTGCATCTGTCTGCAGGCCCAGACCTTGTTGGCCTACAGTGACGGTGCCAACTCTGATCCTGCACCACCCGCCTGCCCGGATCTGCCTTGATCCCCTAATTACACTCCAACAATATTTGTGCCTGGACGATGCTCTGGGAGCCTCTCATTACAAGGCCTGGGCTTGAGCGAGGACACAGGGCTCTCCCTCCCACCTTCCGCCCCCGAAATTACACCGTCCTGGGCAATGCCAGGCCTGGCCGAGGCGCCAGCAGCTGGCTGCCCCAGACCAGACCTCCGGCTGACCAGGAGTCCGGCCTGCCGCAGGCCGCATCCCTAGGGGCAGCCTTAGCTGGGGAGTGGGGGTACTAGAGACTGTGGGCTTCCATTTACCCTGAGCTTCTCAGGGCCAGGCCCCATGCCAGGCTCCTCACATGCGTCCCTAAATGACTGTCTCTCATGGCTCCGAGCACCAGGTCCTGTCAGCAGGCCCACCTGACGAGTGACGATGCTGAGGCTCAGAGAGAGATCTCCCACTTGTGCGGTGGAGCACAGACTGGAGGCCCTTTGGCCGCTTGCCAGCAGACCACAGCCTACCTACTGCTCCCTGAGATCCCCTGGGCTGCCTCAGGGGCCCTCGGGGGACTCTGCACCCCTCTTCCTCCTTGCCTGAGTCTCACTGCCTTTGTGAGCCTGAGCTTCCCTCACTGCTACCCTACCGCCACACTCCCAGGCAGGACCCTTCTGCCCTACTGGCATGCCACCCTTCATTCAGGCTCAGTGGCCCCCCACCAGAGCCCCAACAAGACTGGCCCTTCTGAGCTGGCCTCCTTCTCTGGTCCAGCCATGAAAGTCCAACCCTCCTGTGATTGGACTCCTAGCACCTTCCATGCTCATCTGCTCACTTGCCTACTTGCTGTCTCTTTCTACAAATATTTAGGTCGGGTCTCCTTTATACCAGGCCTTTCCACAGGACTGGCCTGCTTCTTGCCCATGCTTTTCACTGGCGCTGTCCTCCCGGAGGCTGACAGCAGCCCAGCTCGTCATTGCTGTTCCACGTGCACCTGCAGGGTGGTGGGTTCAAAGCACGCTGCTGATAAACAAGGAGCACGGCTCCGAAATGAAGCTGGCCTGCTTGGAATTACATGCAAGTGAACAGGCAGAATGGACTGGTTTTCTGGAAAGCTAGCATTGGAAGGGGCCATGGAGACCATCTAGACAAAGGCTCTCGTTTTCCGCTGAGGAGGCTGAAGCCTCTGGGACAGTGACCTGCTGTGGCTCACGCAGCAGTAAGCATGGGAGCCGCACAGAACCTTTCCACTCTCAATCTCCTGGGGTTCCCAATGCCCCAGCTCTCAAGTTCAGCATTCTTTTTGCCACATCAGGAGGCAGCTCACAAGGCACTGGTGCTTGGGGCTATCAACCAGCCTGTGAGGCACTCAGGCATTCTAGAAGCCTTGCAAAGCACCACCTGTGTGAGGGTCTGTGCACAAGCCAAGAGCAAGGCCAGCAGGCTGCCTACCCACAGCTGACACCAAGTTCATTGCCACAGCTACTCACTGGGTGGCAGGCCCTGTGGACATGGACAGACGGTTGAGTGGACTGCTGAGACTGTGGCTGGCTCCTGGCATTCCAGGTGATATCAGCCTTCATTTCGGCTCCCCACCGCCGGGGCCTTGACCAATCCTGACACTGGGACCCCTGGAAAGCTGTGTTTGTGAGATGGGAGGCAGCCCGTCTAACAGCCACGAGGACTATGTGGCTGTCTGTGCAGATGTGCGTGGGCAAACATGCACAGAGCTGCAGAGTCCCACGGGAAGATGGCATCACTGTGGGGTGGGCCTGGCTCCCCAGCTCTGCCTCACACCTCCCTTTCTGGCCCATTCCGAAGTGTGTGGCCCTGGAACTTGCGCAGCTTCCTGCTCTGTGAAGTTCCTCGGGACTCAGGAAGGCGGCTGGTCTCCCCGCCCCCCACAGGCTGACTCTGCAGCACCTGGCCCCTGGGTCACCTCCCAGCTACCCCTGTCCCCCGGTGCGGCCCCCTGAAGTTCCCCCACTAACCACTAGGCGTCACCACGAGCACATCCAAGCCTCTCAGAGGCCCAGAGCTCTGGGACCTGCCAACTTTTCACACCACTCAGGCTGGGGAGGCTGGAGGCCGCTTTCCCCTCCCAGGGCTGCCAGACTTGCACATGTGCCACAGAAACACATCAGGTGCCTGGTTAAATCTGGATTTCAGATAAACAACGAATACTTCCAGTATTCGTATGTCCCAAATGTTGCGTGGGTCATACTTACTCTAAAAAAGTATTCACTATTTATCTGAAATCCAATATAAATGGTGTTCTCTGTGTTATCCGGCAACCATATCCCTCCCTCTAAGGGGACCCTCAAGGAAGCCATGGTGGGGGGGGCAGTCAGCTCATGCGGGCTCCAGACCATGGCCTGGCCAGGCCCAGGGAACAAATTGTTTGTCCTCCTGAGAGGTGACTAGATGGAGGAGGGAGCATAGGTGCAGGAGGGGCCAACATGCCAGCCTTGAGAGCGTTCCCACAGTGGTCCTTGGGCACCTGGGAGAGGAAGCCAGTAAGAAGGCGGGGGATACGCTAGCAGGAGATCCTCCAAGGACGTGAGCAGCTCCCTAGCACCACAGCCGGTGCCTCTCCCCTGCTGCCCGCCACGGTGCCCGCCACGGTGCAGTGGGGCAGAGCAGGGGCTCAGGAGCCATAGACGCTCGGGCTCTGACTGGCTCCGCCCCAAATCAGCGGCGCTGCTGCCCTCCCCGCAACTCCGTTCCCTCCTTCGTGCCCTGTGGCGGCAGCTGTCACTGCCAAGTGTCCTCTGACAAGTCAAGGGTATGAAGGGCTCGGGACACAGGAGGAACTCCACAAAACGTTGAGTGCTTCTCCCTTTCCCACGAGCTCGCAGCAAGGGCAGGTATGCTAACCCGTGGGAGCCTGTGCACACTCTCACTGTTCTGACTGGAGCACACGGCCCGGCCGTGGCTTCGCTAGATAAATGCACACGTAGGTGCATGCGGGCTCCGCTGCCATGACGGGGGCCCTGGCAACAGGAAGACAGCGCTGGGGCAGCGGGGAGGAAAGGTGTCCCGAAGAGGACTCAGCTCTGGCAGAGGCGTGGAGACAGCAGCGGGGAGTCTGAACAGCTGGCAAGCTGGGGCTATCCTGCTGCCGAGGCCTCGGCCGACGGCGAGCTGAACGCGGCTGGGGAGCCAGGCTGACCGCGGCCAAGCCCCACGTCCTGGGCAAGTCCTTGCCGGGTGCTCTGCATGCTGCTCACACGAGGGACCTGGGAGCGCTCTGTGACACCAATGCCGCACACAATCAGACACGTATCTCCCTCGTGAGATGGATCCTATCCCGTCCCACTGCCACTCGGCAACACATCTCCTCTGCTTCCTGCCCTGTGCACCAGGTAAGAACCACATCTGTGTCCTTTTGGGAAGCCCGCACACTGGTGCCCTGAGAGGCAGGGCTAACCCCTCGGAATCTTCTGGCACACACCGAGAGGAAGATGCACCTGCCAAGAGTCAGAGACGGCTTCATAGAGGAGTGAAAGTGGACTGGATTTTGAAGGGTGATGAAGAGTTCTCTAGGAAGTGAGGGGATGGGGAATGGTATCTGAGGCGGAAGAAATTACAGAGTCAAGGCCCATCCTGCGTAGAGGGCGTACGTAACAGGGCTCTCTGATTCCAGGGAGAACAGAAGGCAGGTGGGCGGCGGGACCGGGGAGGATGTGGAAGGCTCGGAAGGCGGAGCAGGCAGAGGTTCTGGTGCAGAAGAGATAAGGGTTCGTGGTGGCTGCTTCACAGCGTGCGTAACACGGACAGGAGCCACGCTCAGGTCCTGAGTGGGAAATGATGTGCCGGGGGGCGGATGGAACCATGGCTCCAGCCACCATCAGAAGGCCAAGTGGGACAGGGAGACTCCGGAGCTAGCCGCTGCATAACTCAGCGTTAGGGTGAAGCCTGGCCCCAAGCGGGGAGTGGAGAGGTGGGGCCCCTGTGCCACCCCTGCCCCCACCTTCCACCTGCTTGTTCTTGGCAGTACCTTTGGTCTTAGGAGTCAGCTGGACCTGGGTTCAAATCTTGACTGTGCCCCTTACTCACTATGGACAGATGTCTTTGCTGCTCAGTGTCCATTTTCTCCCCCGCAAAGCGAGGACAGTAAGAGCTGCACGGCACAGGACTGTTCTCAGGATCTGACTGCCCGCGGCAAAGTACGGGCCCAGTACTTGGCACGCAGTGATGGCCGGTGACAGCGGACGGTGCTACCGAGCTCAGGTCGACACATGCCATCAGGGGACACAGGGTGTCCACAGCTGTCCTCCTAAACAATTCTTTAATGAATACTCATGTTTGCCCCACTTTACAGATAAGAAACTGAGGCCACAGGGCTTGTGGTTGAACAGGGAGCCAGGGCCAGGGCCAGCTACCTCTCCTGGACATGGTGCTCACCATCTGCCCTGCACTGTCCCCTCGGGGAGGCCCGAGGGACTGCAGCAGGGGAGAATGCCCTCCGCCGACGCCATGCCGTCAGTGCTGGGGTCCCAGTGCCTGGCCAGGGCTGGCTGGAAGCCAGGCCAGGAGAAGGGCGTGAAGCTGGGTTCACCCGCCAAAGGAGTTGTTTATGGGGTGGGAGGCTCGTAAAAAATAATGGGCTGGATTTATTGTCCCCGCCTCAAGGGCCGTTCCGGACTGCACGGGGCCAGGCCAGGCCTTCTCCAGCAGCACCATAAATCTTCCCGCTAAATGTGAGAGCTGTTCATTCTCCCACCCACCTGGTCCGCAGCAGGCAGGGGGAGCGAGGAGAACCTGCACGCCCCACACCATGCCCCATGCTCTAGCCTGGCCAGTCCACCCCAAGGAGCAGCTGGAAGGGGTAGCCCTGAGGCTGGGGTAGGGTTCTCCAGTGTGGCCAGGCTATTTTCCCCTCATTGAAAACAGAAAGTTCCCAGCCACACACACCCACAGGGGCCCCAGCACCCATATCCGATGACGGAAAGCTCTGGCACAGGGCAGGGGATGTTTCTGGGCCTGCGGGAGCCACGCTGGACCCCTCGGGTCATGGGCTGGCCCGGGTCCCATGATGTGGGAACCACATCTCAGGAGCCCACGGGAGCCCGCCAGCCAGGCACACAGACAGGATGCTAAGTGGCTGTACGTGGCTGGGGTAATTCAGAAGGGACTGTGAGTCTGCTCACAGGCTTGTTTATTGGACTCTGAAGGTGGATGGAGCAGGAGAAGAGAAACTGGCTTTGGCATTAGAAATCTGTTCCATGACACCCCCTCCCCTGCCCCCGTGCCATCCTGAGTACTGGCTCACAGGGTGGCCTAGCTCAGTATTCCCTCCAGCAGTGGGAAGGACAGCGCTACCCAAAGTACCTCCCAGGGTGGATGCAAGCATGGAGTGACTGGGAGTATAAGCTGAGCAGCACAGGGGTGGGGATGAGCCCCACAAGGGAGGGCACAAGGGTTGAGAAGGGGGTCGGGGGATGGAGTCCCATCTGCCTGCAGGCCAAGGCCAAGGGCAAGTGAGAGCAGGTGGGCAGGGTGGAAGACAAAGTCCAGAGGAGGGTCAAGGACCACCCCCGGAGGTGCATGGAAGGAGGGTCCAGGACAAATGCTGCTGGGAATGGGCAGAGGTAGCTGCCCTCAGAGGCTGCTCCTGCGGTCTCGGTGGCCCTCTGCTCTGGCACAACCCCAGGGATCTGCCCTGGAAAACTCCCCCATGAACCTTGCCAGGGACCTCCCCAGTCAGTTCCTAGGTGATGTGGGCTTTGAGCAGTGGGCTTAGGTCCTGACCACAAGGCGTGCTTGGCCTCCTTGGAGGCTTCTTGCTGTGGCCGACTGGAGGGCTGTGTCCTGCAGGGCCTCTACTCTGCCCTCCTAGAAGTCTGGCTGGAAGGACTGAATATGAAGGGCAGCACTCGGCACGCAGTCTTCTCTGCTGAGCAAGTGACTGCGCTCACCAGCACTCCCCTGCCGCCAGGCCCCCTGTGCCAGAGCCCTCCACACACTGACACTCGGGCTCACAGCGCACGCCATCGTGTCTACCTCCCCCGGTCTGTGTGTTCTGGGAGGACAGGTCCTGGTGCAAAGGTGGGGCTCCTGAGCACTGCCCACCAAGCAGGATGGGGGAGCCCAGACCCTTTCCATGCCTGGTTGCAGGTCATGGAGTGAAGTATAGATGGCAGAATGCTGTCCCCATGCCCCCAGAACACATGCAGGGAGATGAGAAACGGCACTTAATTATCCCAAGCCCCTAAACCCTGACGGAGCCCCAGATTTCTGAGCTTTTCCTCACACCAGTCAACTCCCAGTGACTTACTCAGGTCCCAGGCTGGGGCCAGGACTGAGTTAGCTGACCAGGTGACAGGGGGGCAGGCGCCCACACTTCGCACAAGCCTCTCCCGGGCATCTGTGAATCAGGACCCCGAGCGAGAATGCTGAGCGTGACCTGCATTTTCAGCCTCCCAGGAAGAAGACACACACGGGTCCTGCTCTGAGCCTCCACACTCCACTCTGGGGCTCCTTAGGTTAGAAAGAACAAGGCCCCACCTTGTCCAGAGCCAGCCGCCACTGAAATATTCCACACCTACGTGACGTGGGCAGCAGGCCTCTCCAAAGCACAAACCCGAGGCAGGTGGGTCCGCAGGAAGTCCTGCCTGCCCTGCCTCCCACCTTTGCTTGGCCACCTTCCTGCCACTTTCCCCTCATCCTCTGGTCACCTTCTCCTCATCTTTCTTCACCTTCCCTCCATCCTCCTGCCCCCTTCCCCTTGGCCACCCTTCTGTGTTCTTCCCTTCGGCAACCCTCCTCTCCACCCACACTGCCCCCATGGGAGTTCCAGACCCTGATGGCCGCCAGTGCCACTTGCCAGAAAATTGCCTTATCGCCCTGTCCACCCCAAGGTGCTCAGTGACGGTCCCTAATGGTGGATCATGCCCTGACTCCCAGGACTGACAGGGTGACCCATAACGTTCACAGCAAAGTCCAAACTCCCACTGAGCACAGTGTCCTGACCCTCTCACTTCCCCCACTTTAGGTCTGGTTTCAGGGTCCAGGACTCACTCTCCAACAGGCGAGAATGACTGCTGGGACACTGGCTCTCCTGGCCAACCCGAACAAAGCTGAAATCTTTGCTATCAGAGGACCCCCGGCCAAAGAGGAGGCCAGGCCAGGCGGCCTGAAGGGCCAGATAGTGAAGGGGAGCCAGATGGCTTGTGCGGAAGAGGACAAGAGTGCTCGGGGCGGGAGTGGCTGGAGACCCAGAGTCTAGGCTAGGTTGGAAACAAAATCCAAAGGACGCACACACGAGGAGTATCAGGCACGCAGAAGGGCTCAATGGGAGCCCCCTCCCCTGCATGGTACAAACATGACTTGACGTCAGCGCAAAGCTGGCACCTAACCCGTCAGGCTCAGTCAGATGGTGGTGGTGCCTGTGGGCCCTTCCTGCTCCAGACCATCCCAGAACTCAGGCCCAGGACAGGAGGAGGCGGGCCTTATGTTTGTGACCCTGCGTCTCTGTCCTGCACCTCTGTCTCGGGTTTCTGCCTGTCTCCATGGCCTACTTCAAGTTGTTTTTCAAGGTCAGCTGCTTCTGATCCATTACTTTCAACCAAGGCCTGGACCCAAGGGGTCCTGGCAGCCTCTAACCGCCCCCAACCCCTGCTGCCTCCCCCGATCCCCCAAGAGCCCCCGAGCCCACTGCCCACCCACTCACTCTCTGCCAGTTGGCTACCTCGGGAGCCATCTGTTCTTAAGGGCTTCTTCCACCTGCTCCACCCCCCCAGGCTCCAGCCCCTCGGCACTGCTGCTCAGGGCCCACGCTGACCACCCGGCCTGCCAGGCCACACCACGCCATGCCCAGGGTGCAGGCTTGGGCATCACAACCCCAGTCCAGCTTGGTGAGCACCATGGGCGAGGAAGTCCCTTCTCTCTTTAGAACCCCATTTCCACGCCTAATCAAAGACGTGAACCATGGGACAGTCGTGGTTCCTTTAAACAATGGCAGGAAGCCCCAGGAGGTGGTCAGGATCGGAAGCCAGACTGCCCAGGTGCCAGCCCTGTGCGTGACTCTGGAAAGTGCTGCTCGTGGCAGTAGCTCGCACCTCCCTTGAAAGGTTTAAGGGGTTAAATGAGGTAACATTAGGGTGACCTTAGGCCTCAGTTTGCCCAAGACAGTCCCAGGTTATACCTGCTGCCCTGTCACCATTAACTGTGCCCCTTTCACTCTCGAAGCGTGCTGGTTTAGACGCGGACTCGTACAGGCCCGGCAAAGAGAGGGAGAGGGAGAGTGCTCGCAGTGTGCCTGGCACAGTACTCAGCTATGCGAGGACCACGACAATGTGAACTCTTTTCTAATGATTTCTGTACTTATTTGAGCAATCTCTACACCCCGCACGGGGCATGAACTCACCACCCCGAGACCGAGAGTCACAGGCTCCACGGGTGACTGAGCCAGTGGGCGCCCCTATGACGCAAACTGCTGGTTGCCAAGGCAGCTACACGAATCTCCATCTAGTTGAATGGCACAGAACCGTATGCATACATAGTATGGACGTCAGTTCCCAGGGCTGGTGCTGTTCCTCAGTGATGTAAGATGTTGCTGAGGGGGAGGCGGGGTGATGCGTTCCTGGGACCTCTCTCTACTTATTTTTGCATTTTCTTATGAATCCGTATTTATTCCAAAATAAGTTTAAAAAAATCCTATTGTTTTGTCTCCAGTTACACTCACAAACTTATAGACAGAATGAACAGATTCTAACAGCACTTCATGTCAAGTTCTAAGAAAATAATCTAACTTAATAGAGGCCATCTTTGCATAATGCAATCATCCGGAGTATAACTGTAAACTCCGAAACAAGCGAGAAGGTTCCCACAAGGCAAACAGCTGTGCGAAGCCCAAGCACGTCACCAAAGAGCCAGGAGCCTCCAGTCTCCTACCCGTGTGAGCGTGTGGAACCCCCGCTCGGTCTTCCCAGCTAGACCCACCATGAGGCAGCAGGACAGAACGGTGGACACGCAACGTCAGCCAGGTGTCTGGGGACCTTCAGCACGGGGACAGACACTAACAAACATTCTCCCTCGCCCGGAGGGGACTAGCCGCCTCGGTAACTCAGGTTCATAAAGGTTTTGTGAACTGTAGAGAAAAGAGGCCAGGCCGACTCGGCTGCTTCCCTGAAGAGAAGAGGAAAGTGGGTGAGCCATTTCAGGAAATTTCCACCACCAGATGTTTTTGAAACTCTTGGTGCTTCACAAGGCACACATGGTACAGGGAAGGCTCCCGTCTGGGGAACTGCAGGTGGTGCCAGCTGAGGTGGCGTCTCTGCTGTCCCTTGGGGCCTCCCCTGGGTCTCACCCAGCCTGGGCCAACTATGCAGAGGGCTCTGAGCCTTGCCAGAACCCTCCATGTAGTCTGCCCGGGCTTTGGGGCCAGACTGCCAGAGCGATGACTAGGCAACCTTGGACAAGTTCCCCAACCTCTCCGTGCCTCAGTTTCTTAATCCGGAAAATGGGGTCACTACGTGCTAGTGCATGAAAAACACTCGGTATCAATGTCTGGCATGCAGTAAGCACATGGTAAATGCAGCCTACGCTAGCATCATCATTATTTAACATAAAGGAAGCCAAGCTTTCCTATTCCAGGCCCCACCTCTGATTTTTGCTGGAGCCAGTGTCACCCTCGATGCCAAGCCTTGAGCTTTGTGAGAAAGTGCCACAGGAATGCGGTGGGGGGGCAGGCACCGTGGTTTCCTAGCTGTGCATTGAAACAGGCTCAGAAGGGCATTAGCCAGAATGTCAGATGCACTCAGGTATACCCGTGATGACCCTGCTGGGAGACGGCCAGCCTGGCGCTGGCTCTCCATGGGCCTCAGCCTCCCGGGGGCACAGAAGCTCAGCTGCCCTGTGGCCGGTTCCCGTGCATCAAACACAGGAAGGAGGCAGCGCGGCAGGGCTTCAGTGTGCGCTCAGCCATGTGGCAGCCTGCGCTCTCCCAGGCGGCCTCCAGAACCACTAGGTCCCTATCACTGGGCTCACTGCCTGGGCCAGATCCCACCATTCTCTAGCACGTGCTGACCCGGAATCTGCCTGCATGACTCGAGGATGAAGAGGGCTTGAGCCTGGGGAGCCACCGAGAGCTGAGCATCATTCTCCTTTCTCCTCTTGTCCTTTCCAAAGGGCCCAATGTTGGCATCGGGCCCAGGGATAGAGGGAACACAGTCTCTGCCCACAAGGAGCTTCCCAGCTGCAGGGACATAGGCATCAGGTAGAAAACTGCTTTCTGCAGCCAGCAACAAGGCGGGGTGGGAGACAGAGGCAGCCCCTGGAGCACAGAGGAGGCAGAGCCTGACAATTCTCCCTGGGGTCGGCTCAGGCCAGGCTGTGCAGTGGATGGGTGCTCTCACTGAGGACTGAGAGGGAGCACCAGCCAATCGACAGTGGGGTAGGGCACCCCAGGCCTGGTGAGCAGCGTAACAGACACCTGATGTCTCTTCATGCCTTGGTGCCTGACTGCCCATGCCCAGCAGGGGCTTGGCACACTGCTCAAAGCTCTGCACAGCACAGGGGGCTGGTCTGACCTCTGCAGCCCTGGTGGGACAGATGGTGGATGCTGGCGAGCATGTGCTGGATGAATGAGTGAAGCCCGTCATCCTGATGGGCTCCAGGTGTTGGCATGTGCTGCCCTGAGCAGGGATAAATCCAAGTGCAAGGGTCAGCATTCACCCCTGGGAAGGGAGTTTCTTAAGGATGAGAACTGACTCCCAGTCTCCCCTCCACCCTCAGCCAAAGCACCCAGCACACATCAGCAGAGCCTCGCCCAGTGCGCACGCAGGCTCTGGGTCTGCTGCCAGCTCGCTGTGGGGCCCTGGGGGAGGTCCTGTCCTCTCTGGGCCTGTTTCCTCATCTGTGATAGATAACAATAGTAAGAACCCACGTTTATGGAGTGATCTTTACAACATCTCTTCAACCCTATGAAGCAGGTACTATGACTATCCCCATTTTATAGACCCTGCAGGCACAGAGGAGTTAAGTGACTTGCTCAAGGTCACACAGATACTGAGTATTGGAGCTGCGGTTCTGGCTTAGGCAGCTGGGCCCCAGAACGTGTGCTTTTAAGAGTGGGAATCCTTCACCGGGCCGATGAGAAAATCATTCTCAGGACCACCTCTCCTGTTCAGATGAGAACACTGGACCCCAAGGAGCTCTAGATCCTTCTCTCCGGAGCGTTTTTTCTCAGCTCATTATTATCCAGCAACTCCAACCCTTGCCTAGCATTTAGTTCTTTTTCTCAACTGAAAACTTCATAGGGAACCATGTCTGGTTTTGCTCAACCTGGGATTTCAAGGACCAGCTGAACACCTGGCACATGAATGAATGAAACGCAACCTGCAATCACACTGCTGGTCAGACCCACGCCTTTCTGAGCACCTTCTCCTCCTAAGTCAATGCTGCTCAGACTGAAAGAAGGAATTTTTCATTGGAAGGAAAGAGACAAGTTCATCCAGGAGGCAACACCTTCCTGGAGCACAGACATGACATAAATTTAATAAAGAGCAGGCATGGGAGAGGGAGAGAGCTAGAAGATGCTGGCTCCTTGATGGCCCATCCATTCTGGGACTGGAGAGGCTCCCAGCGCGCATGACCACAAAGAGGGCAGTGCAGGCTGGGACTGCCATGGACTGGCTGGCCCAAGGCTGTTACTGCTTGCTGGACTAGGGGCTGAGTGGGGGCAAATGTGGGCCGTGATTGTGCCAGAAACAGCACTTGGAAGCGCTGAGTAGAAAGAGATGGGCCCCAGGTCCTGCCCAGCACTGGCACAGAGGAACAGCTGTCTCCCCGAATCGAGCCTGAGTTCTAAAGACGGGAAGAAGCTGCCTGGGAGCAGACACCCCTAGGGGGGGCAGTGCACTTGGCTGGTTCAGAGCATTTCTCTAACGGATCCCTCACTTGCCTGGGAGGGATCACTGGTCCCGATTTACGGAGGAGACCCAGAGAGGCAAGAGTGGTTGCACAAAGGCCATGTGGCTGGTGGCGATGGAGAACAGCTGAAAACCTAGAATGCACAGCCCCAGCCTGGCCAGATCCACGTGCCTCAGGCCAGGGTTTGCACTGGTGCCTAGGAAGTGGGGCCACTCAGGAGCGCTGAATCCCATCCCCTTGTTTCTTGGCCAGGAGCCTAGACTGACCCTGGCTGACCTTGCTCATGCATCCAGGCCCCTCTAATCAAAGCCAGCCTTCATGTGTCTCTCTCTGCTCAGGGAAGGCTTCAAGAAGATGATAGGCATTAGGAAGAGTCAGGTGACACAAGGAGTCTGATTTGACAAATGGCTCTGGACTCATGGGCCATCCCAGGAGCAATAGGGATCAGAGGACACTTAGGGGCAAAACAAGCTGGGTCCCCACACCCCAGACACCCTCTGATTTTGAGCTCTTACAATCATTACTGTAGTTGACACACAATCGTGGAGGGTAACTGTCACAACCAATGGAGGCTCAGGAGGGAGGCAAAGTGCCAGGTCACCCAGGCCGTCTCCACCCACAGGTGTTAACGAGCAGTCTGCAGAGGTACTGTGCACTTGCCCTGTCCTCTTCAGACCTTCCACACAGCCTTTGGGAACCCTGGAAATGCTGCCATTTGTCCCTCAGGAGGGGTCCAAGATGGTGTCTGCTGCTTTTTAGACTGGCTCATTGTTCAGATTTAAAAATTGAGAGATTCATGAGGCACCTGGGTGGATCAGTTGGTGAAGCATCTGCCTTTATCTCAGGTCACGATCTCAGGATCCTGGGATCAAGCCCCACATTAGGCTCTCTGCTCAGCGGGGAGCCTGCTTCTCCCTCTGCCTTTGTTGCTCCCGCTGCTTGTGCTCTCTCAAATAAATAAATAAATAAATAAAATCTTTAGAAAAATTTTTTTAAAAATTGGGAGATTCACACAAAAATCCTAGTAAGAGAAGGGACTTCTTTAACCAATGTACTGGTGGATGCTGGTTAACAAAGATTAAGGTTGAGACCCCAAATCTGTGTTCTGGCTAAATGTCAATTCCTGGCTTCAGGATCTGAATACCTAGGGCCTTTGGGAAGGGTGAGCATGCGGCCTCAAGGCTCCACCACATAAGTAATTTGAGGTCCAGTATCTGAGATGCCCTGAAGGCCTCCATTCTCCCCTTCAGCACATTTGCCACAGCTGCTCTCCGCACAAAATCCAAACTCCTGCCCATGTTCAACCAGCCTCAGGGGGTCTGGGCCCTGCCAGGCTCCCTTCATCCTGGGCTCCTCTCTCCTTGGCTCACAGTGCTCCACCGCCCTACCCTTCATTTTGCTTTTCACCAGAGCCTGGTCCATTCCCACCTCAGGGCCTTTGCACACATACTGCCTGGCATGCCCCCCCACCCCAACCCTTCCCACGGGTGGTCTTGTTGATCATCTGGTTTCAGCTCACATGTGGATTCTGCCTACTTTCGTCTATTCCTCCAGCTTATTTCTTTCCTCACCAGCCTCATCACATCAAAGCTGAAGACCTGGGCGGGAGTCCTGACTCTGTCACTTCCCTATGGTGTGACCTTGGGCAAGGCTCCTAACTTGACTGCTCTGGCTTCCTCACCAGGTCACTGCGGGGGCCTGGCTCGGAGTAAGCATGTGACCCCACAGCAGCCAGTGTTGCTGCCCCCCACATTATCATGTCCCCCCGACCCTACTCCTCTGGCTGATGCAGAGGTTTGTTCTGTGGCATCCTAGCTCAACGGATGTGTCCAGGCTAAACGAGGCCCTGGTTACAAACAGGACACAGCTATGGTCTCACATCTTACATCGTGCTCGCTCCCCTTTCTGCGCACGTGCCTCTCAACCAGGGGCCTCACAACTTCACCTGGAGCCCTGTTCGTGGGAAAGCCGTTCTTCAAAGGAACAGAGCACATACAACCTGGCTGGAAGAGAGGCTCAGGCCACCCTGGCCTTGGGGACTTTATAGCTGGCTCAGAGCAGTCACCCTATAAAACCCCCTCCTTGATGAAAGCAGGACCCCCCTCCCACCACCACCACTCACTCACTTCCCCGTAAAACTGCTTCTTATAAAACTCGACTTGGGCACCGTGTCCTTATCTTGGGCAGCTCGAGCCCACAGCCCCACCACCAGGAGCCCTCAGGGGCGCGGGCTGCCGGGGAGGTCTGCACGATGCTGCTGCGACGAGTGCCCAGGGACCATGGAGCTTGGCCTCCACATCCTTCTGGGGACACAGCAGTGTGGGGACTACCAGGCCCGTCTTGTCTCTGACGAAGCTGCCTAAACAAGCACCAAGCACCGAAAGGTGTCCCGTCAAGCAGTTTTGCTTCTCTTCCTTGGGCTTTGTACTTTTAAATGTTTTCCTCTTTTCTTTCACAGGAATTGCTTTCTGCTAAAAAGCGTACCCAGCGCCCCTGAGCCGGTTTCAGCTGTCTATTCCTCCTCGACTTGCAGCCTCGGTAGCTCTGGTGCACGCAGGATACCTCACACCCCAGGTCTCGTCCCATCCTCCAAAGACCCTGGTGGGTCAGCGCCACATCTCCACTTCGTCGGGGAGTAAGCTCGGGGGTTCAGAGCAGCAGGGCTTCCCTGGCAGGGAGCAGCAAAGCTGGAGCCACACATACCAGGCTGCCCCGGAGCCCAGAGTTTTGTCCCCACCTTTCAGTGTGAGCCACTCCCTGGTCTCCTGCTGGTGCCACAGACACACACCAGGCCCTTAGAGGAGCCCCTCTAGGCCCCTCCTGCACCTCCTCCTTAGAGGGGTGGTGGTGTCAGCAATGGGGGAGGGGCTCAGGCTAGGGCCACATGGCTGTCCTGGCCTCCTTCCCCATCTGCTCTTTTTCCCCCCCTTATTAAACTTTTGTTTTAATGGGTCTCAAAATTCTGCGACAAATTTCTGGCTAAGTTTTTTCCATTAAAAAGTATTGATTTAAAAATGATAACTTAAAACCACCACTCTTGACCACACACACTGGCCAGGCCCCAGGAGCACTGGCTCTGGCCTGTGCCCACAGCCCACTCTACTGCAGCACGCAGCCCGCCTCAGGATTCCAGCCCTTGCCATTATCTTAAGCAAGATACGCTTCAGATCCTTTGCAAATGCTGTTCCATCTACCTAGAAGCACCTCTCCGCACATGGGTCCTGCCTTCTGGCCTGCTGTCCTACCTCACAGTCCTGCTCCCCTGGGCCCAAACTCTGACCACCTTTCCCCTGAAACCAAGGCCCTTCACCTGCTGGGCTTGGCTGGAGGCCAGGTTCTGTCTCAGCCTGGTGTTCCGCCCAGGCTACTCCAGTACTCGGCTGGCCTGCCATCCCACCCAGCATCCAGAGGGCAGCAGGCTCCTGACCACAAGGACCCTCTGCTGGCTGGTGCCCTGGTGAACGTGCAGAGACTGAGAAATTGGCACTCGGCCTGGTCAGACCTCCAGTTCACCTTGGGGAAGGGGACCACGGAGGATGGGGCCCCACTCTTCCTGGCCACAGCCGGCCTTCAGCCCAGAAAGGAAAACAGCTTCTCTGGTCACATCTGCCCATTTGTGGCCCCACCTCTCCTCCACATAAAAACACCAGGAACACCAACGGCCCTGGTGTAGCGGGCAGTGGGCGGGAGCTGGGAGGAGTTCTGTGCAGAACCAACACCAGAAGCACAAAACAGCCATTCAGGCCACCACCAAAATTTCCTGCCTGGACCCTGAGGCCCCCGGAATCACGATGTGGAGAAGGGAGTTTCCAGGGGCCGCCTGTTTCTGGGGGGTGGGGGGCGTGCCCGGGTAGCACGGGCAGTACTCACCGTTGGAGCGGTGGATGCAGGTATGCTGGTTGTCGCTGAGGAAAAAGCCACTGTGGCACTGACACTCGTAGCTGCCCATGGCATTGACGCAGATCTGCTGGCAGCCGCCATTGTTGTCCTGACACTCGTCCACATCTGAGAGAAGAGGGAGAGAAGGGGACAAGAGAAATCACACCTGGTGCTAGAAGTGTGGTACGATCTGCTGGTAGGACAAGGATGTGATCAGTTTCCCCAGGTTGCACAGCGGTACTACACGGAGTGGTACTACAGCGATACTCCACGGCGGTACTGCACAGGGCCACGCTACAGCGATACTCCACGGCGGTACTGCACGGGGCCACGCTACAGCGATACTCCACGGCGGTACTGCACAGGGCTATGCTACAGCGATACTCCACGGCAGTACTGCACGGGGCCACGCTACAGCGATACTCCACGGCGGTACTGCACAGGGCTATGCTACAGTGATACTCCACGGCGGTACTGCACAGGGCTATGCTACAGCGATACTCCACGGCAGTACTGCATGGGGCCACGCTACAGCGATACTCCACGGCGGTACTGCACAGGGCTATGCTACAGCGATACTCCACGGCGGTACTGCACAGGGCCACGCTACAGCGATACTCCACAGACGTACTCCTTGGTAGCACTGCATGTTGACACTGCATAGAACGATACTAGTGATACTGCACAGACGTACTCCATGTTGGCACCACTCCACAGTGGTACTACATAAAGCTACACTGTAGTGATACTCCACAGACGTACTTCTTGGTAGTACAACATGGTGGTGCTGCGCAGGGCGATACTATAGCAATAATCAGAGGTACTGCATGCGGTACTCCATGGCAACACTGCAGAGTGAACTAGGGATACTCCACAGATGCACCCCATGTGGTACTCCACAGAGCTTTATCGTACAGTGATACTCTACAGAGGTACTCCATGACGGTACTGCATAGTGGTACTGCACAGAGCTACACTACAGTGATATTCCACAGAGGTACTCCAGGTGGTACTCCGTGGGGACACTGCAACAGAGCAATACTACGGTGATACTTCAAGACATACTGAATGTGGTACTACGTGGTGGCTCCATACAGAGCTATACTACCATGATACTCCCTGTGGTACTCCACAGAGGTACTGCATAGAACTACACTATAGTGACACTCCAGAGATCCTCCCTGGTAGTACTCCATGGACATACTCTACATGATACTCCACAACAGTTCTCCACGGAGTTACTCCATAGAGGCAGATAGTTACCACGGTTGTAATGCTAGCTGATCCTTAGCATCCCGAGTGACCCGTACTGTTCTAAGTATCTGACCTATACTAACTCCTTTAATTCTCAGAGCAACCCTGTAAATCAGATCCAGGTATTAGCCTGTTTTATAGGTGAGGAAAACTGAGGTCCAGAGGGGCAAAGTCACCTGTCTGAGGTCCCACCTGGTAGTCTCTCAAACTGTGATCTCACTGATACTGCTGGACTCTCCCTCTCTAGGAAGATTGTGTAACCTGCACTGTCTATCCCCAACACACAGAGCCTCGCCAGCCCAAATCTAATGTTCCGTCTTTCCTCAATCACACCTCAGATTTACAACCAGTAACACAAGACCTGGCAGCCCGGGAGAGCCTAGAGGACAGGGCAGCCTGCCTTCTGCCTCGCAAATTGATTTCAAAAGTCTAGAGAATGTGGAAGTTTTTAAAAGGCCCTAACCTCTGGCTGCCAAGACAGCTGCGGAAGGTCACCAAGTGGTCTTTCCCACTCTCTAGGAGATACAGACCTCAGGGCCGACACTCAGTTTTGACCAGAGGCTGCTGGCACAAAGGGTGCTGTTGGCTGAAAAGAGTCTTTATGGAGTTCTGGTCTTGAACAGAACAGCATGTTTCAATTACCAAAGTCATAACCCCCTACACTGTCAGTTTGTTTAATGAAAGAAGGGCTTCTTAAACCTTAATGTGCCATGTCTGTATTGTCATTTTAATAGGCAAAAACATGAAACCACAAAGTCAAGGTGAGCTACTGGCTGCTTCTAGCCAATCCCCTGACCCCCAACACACACACAGACAGACACACACACACACACACTTGGCAATAAGCTTTTTATATCGTTCTTTTTAACACAGTCATCTTTTAGTACTGGAACCAAAAGGATGTGAAAACGTCAAGCAACAGGCAGACTGACCTGCACTGAACCAGGAGAGGACTCAGCTCTGGAACGATGTCAGCTGGGTCCTACGGAGGCTTAGGGAAAACAGCCCACTCCACCACCCAAGAGACCACACAGCTGCTCTGAGGCCAGTGCTGAGGCAGGCCATTATTCTCCAGCAAGCTCAAATGTCAGCTGTGTGGCAGCCGGGAGGGAGGCAGAGCTCTGAACTCTAAAAGCCACCAACCGTTACAGCTAAAATGGGGAAGGTGGCTCTTGCCGAGAAGAGACAGAGTGGAGTCCCAGGGGAGCTGGGAAGGCCAGAGAGGGATTATTCTGAAAACCTTTCTCCACTCTACAGAGTCTTACTTAGTGATGGCTCCCTCAAGGCCCAGTGCCAGTGTCACCCTTGCTGGGGGCACCTCCCCTCCCCCCTGCAGTGTCTGCCTCCAGGGGTCTGTCCCCTGCCTGAACTAGACCACGAACGGCTCTAAGCCAGGCACTAAGTCCTGTTCATCCTACCAATAACAGCGCAAAGCTAACATCCCTCGAGTGGTCATTGTGTGTCAGGCATGGGGCTCACAAATACCAACTCACCGCACCCTTGTCGCAGCTCTGAGTGATAGGTGGTGTGACGCCTCCGTTGTACAGATGAGGACACCAAGACACAGACAACCAAGGTCACTTGAGCCAAGTCACACAGCTGCTTGGAGCAAAGGCCGGACTTCAACCTGCTGTCCACATCCTGAGCACATGCCTTTGCCCCACCATGAGGCTGACCATGCCAGCAAGCACATTCAGACTAATGCTGTGGAGAACCAGCTCCTCTTCATGTGAGCTTGAGCTGGGTTTCACCTTGAACGTGTTGGTGAACCCCCAATGCAAATGCAAAGCCAGAGCCAGCCTGTGACGAGTCACACAGGGAGTGTCCCAACATACCCAGGGCTGGTCCCGTCTCTGCCCCAATAACGCCCCATAGAGGCACTTGTGCCGGCACACGCGTAGCGGTGAGATCTGCTCCTGGGACTGAGTCCAGACCCCCTTCAAATCATGTTCTTTGCTGGTCTTCCCGTGGTTCTCAGGTTTTTTGCTCTGTGCCTTGGCTTCCCCAGCTCTAGCAAAGGTTCAATTGGTAAAACTAAACAAAACAGATACAGGCCCTCAAGTGCTGAATTCATGGTGTGAAAACACTACTTGGACCCCACCATGAAAGAGCTCCCCGGTGCCACCCATCTGGCCTGGCCCATCTCCCCACTTCACTGGGAGCCAGGAACCAGAGGGCCAAAACCCACAAGTTCACACTGCACATCGACAGAACTTCAGTGAGCTGGCAGAGTGGCGGGGCCTTGGGACAGCGCTGTTTACGCTAGCCGGGAACAATGACTCTCAAACACTGATGAATAATTTGAAACAAATGCAAGGCCGTGTAAACATTTTTTCCCCACTCTCAAACGACAAAGCCCCAAGATTAAGCAGGAGGGAAGAGGGGGCTGGCCCCTCTGCACCCTTTGTCCACTGTGGTCCAAACACAGGTCTCCCTCAAGCAGGGCAGGAAACCACAGTCTCAGAATCCCTTTGGGTAGCCTGTGGTCATTACCAACTTCTCTAGGCGCTGGATGAGGGGCCTGATGCCCACTTCGTACCTCTCATGCCCCGGGGCTCAGCCCCCCAGACGGTGCTCACATGAAGTCTGGACAGTGACCAGCTGGAGGAGCTGGGTCCCTGAGATGGCTACCCACAGGCCTCGGGCAGGCTGGGTTGACCTGGAGCATAGCACTATGGGAAATACTTAGCCCCCAGCCCTCCTGAGGGGGGCAGCCGGGCACACGTTGTTCCTTGGCCCCTGCAGGACTTAGAATCTGTGATGAGAGGTACCACACAGCAAGGAGGGGGCCTACGCCTGGGAATCAGCCAACCTGAGCTCTGGCTGTGGCCCATGGCCCATGGCCTGTGGCAGGTGCTCAGGCCTCATCTGCAGGAGGAACTGCAGACTGCGCCCTCAGGCAGCTCTCCTGGCACGCTGGAGGCACACACAGCCCTCGTCCTTCTCTCCTGTGGAACTGTTCCGTGCACACGGCCCCGGTGTGGGAGTCCCACCCCACCACACCCCCACCTGAGACGAACATCAGGGTCAGCAGCACAGGGCGGCACCCCGGACACAGAGAGGCTCTGTCTGGGCCCCCACAGCCCCCAGGAGGGCCCTGAGCAAGCCTGTTTCCAATCTGTGCCTTAGGACCCCTGAGTGGGCTCCGGGTGCGATACAGGGAGTGTGCTGTCTCTGCATCCTGCTGGCAAGCTCATGGTCCATCTTCTTTTATGGCCACAGCTGAATGAACGTTCCCAGAAGTCAGGGAGCCCCTGGGCACAGGGACTTAGCTGCGGAGCAGAGAGGAGGCTCTGTGGGTTTGGGCGCAGGCTCTGGGTTCATAGTGGGAAACCCTCTTAATTGGCAACAGAGGAACTGATGGATGTATTGTGGAGGCCAGACCCAAAGCCATGGCTCTGTGAGGGTCCTGTGTGGCCCTCTATCATGGGCGGCCTGGACTAGTCAGGTCATTCTCTGGAAGGCCCCAGCCCGGGGAACATGCTCCCCTCCTGAACTCACAAACACAGCTTTGTGCCATGACGACTGGTAGAGCCCCTGACTCTTTGGGCCAGGGTGGGGACAGCAGGCAAGGGTGCGGGGCGGAGAGGGGAGGGGAAGCTGAACTGCGGCTGGTCACGGCCTCAGGGGGCCGTTGACTGGTGGGGTTGTGGGACACCCTCAGAAACAGATCATCCCGATGCAGTCTGGGATAAAAGACACATGGCCTCTGCTCTGTGCATGCGGCTCCCCGGCCTGAGGCCCAGCATCTCATTCATTCAGCCAACAGCTGAGGGAGGACAGAAGGTGGGAGGGAAGGAGGGAGGGAGGGAGACTAGGGTTCCCAAGAGGGGTCTCACTCCAGCCCTGCCCACCCCCCACCAGCCACTCTGGCCTGAGAAGCCCCCTCCTGCCCCTCCCACACCTGAGCAGTCACCAAGGCTGTCGACCTCCTTACGGCCGTGCCCATGTGTTTGCCTCTACGACCGTGGCACTGCCCTGGCTTCGGCCTCAATTCCTGCCCGAAGGCATAGTCCACATGCTCCTCCTTGACCTCTGAGCCTCCAGCCACCCCTCCCAATCCTGGTGGCCACGGTGACCACTCTAGTTGAAAAAGGAACGGCACCCTGGCACCACACACCAAGTCTAAACAGGGTCTCTGGGGTCAGGTGCCCCCACCTTATGCTGTAGCACCTGACAGGAGGTCTGGATGCTGGGGTCAGTGAGACAGCTGTCCGCTGTGACTCTTGCCCATCTCTGCTGGGTGTGCCCATCGCTCATGGGCACAGGCCACCCCCACCCCCACCAGCCAGCCAGAGGGCTGTGTCTGGGGTGGGCCCATGCACTGTGATGGCCATGGTTGTTTTCCAGCAAGAAGGTTTCCAGAGCTGACACTGATAGGCTGAAGGTTGATCTGGTTCCGGAAGGCCTCTGCAGGCAGGGCTGTGGTTTGCCCATGAAGTTTGCTTTTTGGCCCAAGGTGCTAGTGTTTATTTTTATTAATAGCTGGCTGTTTGTCCTACTTTGAAGCAAGAATCCAGGTTTGCAGTTATTTATAATAAGTAAAAATTACTTCTGGATCCAGCTTTGCTTGCTTTGTGTTTCCCACGAACATTTCACGATTTGAAACAGAGACTCTGTGTTCTGCTTGGGCCCCACCCATGTTTTCCTGGCTGCCAAGAGCCTACTATGTGTCAGACCCAGTGCCTGCCTCCGGCATCGCAGACCCCACAGAGGGTCCAAGAACAGAGGTAGAGGCCCCGGCCCATCTTAGGAACCAAATTTGACCTCCAACCCTGACAGCCCCTGCTGGTCCCTGTGGGCTGAGGCCCCAGCCCTCCCCTGGGCCCTTTCAGAAGGGAGGCTTAGGCAGAAAAGCCTCTTGGCTATCGAGCGGCTCTTGCAAAATTGCATTTGATGAGTTAAGTGTAAATAAATGAGAACCAGATGGATTAGATTTCGGGTAAAATACACATGGGTCTTAGAGCTTTGGGGCCTGGGTTCTGCCAGATACAGGACACTCCCTGAGCTGTCAGAGGTGCTGGCACAGGCAGGGGGGAGGTACGGCTGGGGTCTCCCGGGACCTGTGTGCTTCCTGGTCTGGGCATCAGCTGGGGCCTTCTCTGGGGCTCCTGACTCTCCCGCAGGTCAGACAGATGCAGGAGATACAAGGTCTCCCACCGTGGCCCTGCTCCTCGGGCTGGGCCTACGTCCAAGCTTAGGACTGGAAGATCAGGCAGATGAGTGGTGGGGTCAGCTTTCCAGAACTTCAAGCCCACCACTCACATCCAGACTGGAGGAGCCGGCCCAAGACTCCGCTGAAGCTGTTGGCCTTGAGGCTCTGGTCACCTCATCCCTCATCAGGGCCCCCCCGTAATCCCAGATGCTGCTTCATGGTCCTCCAGAGATGGGGGAACAGCACTGACTGTCCCCAAAGACCTGGAGATACCGTTGACCACTCTTCCTGACGACAGTCTCCATGAGGTCTCCCGGTGACCACTACCCTCAGGTGTTAATCCTTGCCTTACCAGCTGGGGTATAAGATTCAGTGAGCGACTTGCTGTGTGACCTTGGGCAGGTCGCTTAACCATTTTGGACCTTGGTCTCCTTCTTTACAAAACAGGGATAATAGGGGCACCTGGGTGGGTCAGTCGATTAAGGGTCTGCCTTTGGCTCAGGTCATGATCCCACGGTCCTGGGATCGAGTCCCACATCGGGCTCCCTGCTCAGTGGGAAGCCTGCTTCTCCCTCTCCCTCCGCCTGCCTCTCTCCCTGCTGTGCTTTCTCTCTCTGTCAAATAAATAAAATCTTAAAAAACAAAACAAAACAGGGATAATAAGTACCTTAAGTTGTTTCGGGAATTAAAGAAAATAATGCAGTAAAGCACTCAGCACGGTGCCTGGACATGGAAACCACCAATAGATGTTGCCAACCATTGAGCAAAGTCACTGCAAGTGCTTTAGAAAATCATGTGTGATCTTGCCCTAGGGGACGGCAAGGTCCCTTCCAAATCGGAAAAGTGACAACAAGCCGCATTGTAAGGGAGCCCTCAGCCTTGCTTCAGCCTTTGCTCTCCAGGCAGAGCAGCTGCAGCTTCTGGAACTGCTCCCCCCTGATACAGGTTCTGGCTAGCTCACCATCCTGTCACCCTTTCCTGGGGGACCCCAGCCTATCAGGTGCTTAATGTGGGCCCAGAACGGGACACAGAGCCATGTGTGTGGCCTCCTCGGGTGCGGGACAAGCCCCACTCTCTGCACATGCTACCTTTTTTATTTGTCCACTTAAAGACTTTTTTTTAAGGATTTATTTATTTTACAGAGAGAGAGAGAGCGAGCAAGCGGGGGGGAGGGGCTGAGGGAGAGGGAGAGAGAATCTCGAGCAGACTCCATGCTGAGTGCAGAGCCCAACGCAGCGTTTGATCTCACGACCCTGAGATCACAACCTGAGCCGAAACCAAGAGTCAGATGCCTAACTGACTGCGCCACTCAGGCGCCTCTCCACTTAATTGAGATACGATTCCCAGTACATAAATTCACCGTCTTAAAGGGTACATGTCAGTAACTTTTAGTGCATTCACAAGGTGGTGCGAACATCACCACGATCTAATTCCAGAACATTTCCATCACACCAAAAAGAAACCCTGTGCCTATAATCAGTCAATCCCAATTCTCCCCTCCCCGCTGCTCCTGGCAACCACTTGTCTATTCTCTCTATGTACAGGCCTATTCTGGACACTTCCTCTCAACGTAACCATACAGCACATGTTCTTTGTGTCTGGTTTCTCTCCTATACCATGGCATTTTCAAGGCCATCCATGGTGGAGCACGTGTCATTCATTTTTATGCCTGAATAATATTCTACTTACAGGAGAGACCCATTCATTCACCAGCTGATGGAGAAGCGGCTTGTTTCCACTGTTTACCGGTCGTGATAAATGCTGCTGTGAATGTCACGTTCAGGTTTTGCATGAACATGTTTAAATCCTCTTGGGCGCAGACCCAGGAGCAGCAGCATCAGGTCACATGGTAGTTCCACGTGTAGCTTTTGGAGGAAATGTCAAACTGTTTCCCATGGTGGCTGTACCATTTCCCGTTCCCACCAGCAAAACACAAGGGCTCCAGAGTCCCCGCGCCCTTGCCGACACTTCTCGTTTCCCATGTTGTAAATTACAGCTGTCCTAGTGGGTGTAGGGTGTCGCATTATGGTCTTGATTTGCAGTTCCCTGACTAATGGTGTTGAGCATTGGTCCGCGTGCTTGCTGTCCATCTGTGCGCCCTTCTCCGGGCAGTGTCAGTTCACATCCTTTGTCCACTTCACACTGGGCTACCCGTCTCTCTGCTGTGGAGTTCTGAGAGTCCTTCATACATCCCAGATACTAGACCCTTACCAGATACATGGTTAGCAAGTACTTTTTCCTTTCAGGCAGCCTCAGGAAGCACTGTGCCCTGGAAGCTGTGCACCTGCGGGCTCTGTTCCCGGGACAGGTCACCCTGTCCCATGGCTTTACCTGCTGCCTAGCTGCCAATGTTGCCCAACCTGCAGGCCCGTCTGCTCCGCCACCCTCGGACTTAGACATCAATGGCTGACCCCAAGGCTGCACTTAGATGTCCGAAGGCATGACAAACCTAACCCGGCCCTTGCTGAACTCCTAATTCGACCTCCCCTGAGAACAGAGCAGAACCAAGCAAAGCCCGGCCCTGCCCTCAGCCTTCCCTTTGCGGCCAATGGCAGCATAGCTCACTGTCGCTCCCCGAGACACCTGGTAATCAGCAGAGGTCCCTCCCTTTCCCACTCCCCACATCAAATCCCTTAGCAGGTGCAGTCCTGTCAGCTCTGCCCACAAACACATCTCCTCACCCCCGCCCCTCAAGTGCTGGGCCCAGCTCCGCTCCTCTCTGGCCTGCATTACGGCAGTGGCATTCCCATGGGCCTCCCTCCTTCCGCCCTGGTCCCGCCACCCCACACAACCACCTCTCAGAGTGTCAGCCAGCTGCGCTATTCCCCTGCCTGGAAGCCTCCAAAGGGTTCCTTGCTGGCTTCGGATAAAACACAAACTGCCTTCCCTGGCCGACAAGGCTCAAGTGAACTATCCACACCTCCTACCAGCCTCCTCCCTGCTCGCCCAACTGCCACGTATGGCGTCCCTACTGTCCCTTGACCCCAGCTGTCCTGTTCCCACCTGGAGGCCTTTGCACTCGCTGCTCCTCTGCCCAGAATGTTCTTTCTTGATCTGGGCAGGGCCTTACTCAGACCTCAGCGCCCACGTCACCTCCCTGAGCAGCGACCTAAAGCTGCGGAGTTGCTCCAACCCGTTGTTCCGCGATGCACCTGGCTCTGCCATCGCCCTGCTATCTTCTCTGTTTCTCTGTCTCCCCAGAGTACCCAGAATCCTTGAGAAGGGGAACCATGGCTGTCTTGAGTGTTGCTGTATCTCAGGGTTTGAAACAGTGCATGAGGCACATAACCCATGTTTGTGGGCCGGGTGACTGGCTGACAACTACAAAATGCGGCTGGGGGTGGCAGCTCAGGCCTGGAGGCCCTGGTGCAAGTCCTGTCCCGGACGGATGCCCTGTGCAGCCCTGCAGGGGCTGCTCCGTGAGGCCTAGCTCCAGGATCCAGTCACAGAAGGCAGCTCCAGGTGAATGAGGAGAGTGAGTACTGGCCTGTGGGCCGGGAGGGGGTGGAGGCTACTGGCCCATCAGGACGGCAAGTGAGGGCTAGTCAGAGAAGAGCTGTGTTCATTCATTCGCCTGCTTCAGCCCTGCCTAGGAGTGAGCCCCATCGTGGGGGTTGAAGACAGCATAGAGGAGGAGTGGCTGTTCCTCAAACACTGGCAGCCTGTGAGCTTTGGGGCTCTGCGAGTGCGTGAAGCCACACAGGACTCCTGGCAAGTCAGCCCAAAGTGTCCTGCTTTGTCAGTGCCTTCAGGGTATGAGGATAAAGTCTTCAGCTAAAGAAACGCCGTTCTAAGTGGGCTTAGAGGAAGAGGGTGGGGAGGGTACGGGTTTGGAGACAGTGGGATGCCCTCCTGAATGATACTTCATTGACCCCCGTCTCTGTCCCTTCTGGCAAGACCAGCTTTTCCGTTCCTCTCAAGCACGGGCAGGAGAGGGGGCTGCAGGAAATGGAAGGGCAGCCACGTCCCTTGGGCTCCTGCTCTGTGCCAGGCACTCTCGTTTCAGTGTCACTGAGCCTCAGCCCGAGGCAGCGACAGTGTTATAACCAGGAGCTCCGCGGGGTGAGCGGCCTGCCCTCGGTCCCAACATGTCAGTGACAGAGCCAGGATGGGAACTGGACACGTTCTTCCCTCCACCCTCAGGCCTCCAACAGCACAGCTGTGAACATGATTCTGGTTGGACATCTGTGGGAGGCACTGGAATTTTAAAAAATTTCTTTTGATGGGGATAAGAACAGAGGACTGGAAAGAGGGAAGGGGAGGAAAACCAAACAAACAAATCACGGAACCAAAGCGAGAAGCTCTGAGAAAAGAAAGGGGAAATGCTCTGACGGGATTCTTCATGAACATCCTCAGAAATAAAACAGGCCCTGCTGGATGCGGCTGCCTCCACGGGCCTGTGGGGGGGGCGGGCAGAGGGAACCCGCTGCCTCGGGAGACACTGCACAGAACCAAGGAGGGCCTGGGAGCTCCCCACGCCACCCGCCAACGTGGGCCTTCCTGCCGGACTCTGGCCGGGTCACATGACTCACGCATAGCATACGCCTCCCAGTGTCGGTGCTGCCTGGGATTCTGGACTGATTCTTCCCAATTAAACTTTACATTTTCTTCTACTTTCCAAAGCCATCCAGTGTAAAAACCAGGCCCCTTCCTCCTTCCCATCCGTGCCCTCCACACGTCCATCAGCACCACCAGGAGTTCTTGTGAATGTGGGGCCCCCACCATGTCCCAGTCCCGTGGCCTCCCGCCCCTGACCTGCCACGGCTCCTTAACTGGGCTTGCTGTGAGCTAACCGATTCTGTCCCACACTAAGTGGTCCCTTGCTAATAGGCCCTGGGTGGGCCATGCAGCCACAACAGGATGAGAAATGGTTTTGTGCAAACAGGGTTGACACACTTCAGAAAGCAGTAGAGAGCTGGAAGAGGGCGGATGTGGAGGGATGAGTGTGGGCACCAGGGAGCTTCGTGGGAAGGGGGCTACTGAGGGTGGCTGAAGTACTGGAAAGACCACCAGGCCTCCCCGTGGCCAACCCCACCCTTTCTAGCCCACTTGTGGCCACTTCCTTTCCATGGCACTTTTCCCCTCTAGAACCTAGCATGGCTCCCTATCACTTGTCCAATAAAACTGTTTTATTTAAAATTTTGAATTTACAGGGAATTCTGAAAACCTGACAAAAATGGATCAATAGCCTATGCTCTAGCTACAACCATAATCACACGCATCTATTTTGTTTCTGTCTTTTCACGTGTCGATTTTCTCCTGGTGCAAACGGGTCACTCTGTAGGTGACCTCTGCACCCTTCACTGAAAGCTGAGTGAGAGTGTTTTGCAGGACTCAGTCCTGGTGCCCTTCTCACCTGCTGCTGGTCCAGGGACAGGGGACCCCTGCCCTGGCCCCCAGCACACTTGTCTCTGTTCTACCCTGTTAATAAACGGCCCAGTGAGGGACACAGGGCAGCCACAGCCCTTTCCATAGTAGGGATTATTTTCTTCAGCTGGGTTCTCAGACGGAGGATCCCAGGTCAAAGACTGACAGCTTTTTACTTCTCACCACTCCCTGCTGGACCCCCATACTCTTCTGGTTCTGCCCCCCAAGAGTGTGCCTGCACAAGCAAATGCCTCCGCTGAAGTCACCTTTCTCGTGCCCTTGCCTCCCCCCAGAGGACTCTCACTCAACAAGGACACCGTGACCATGTGGTCCAGGCCTGCCCTCAGGGAGCTGTCTGGCTAGCGGGGGAGAGAAGAGGGGAGATCAGTGCAGATGGACCACTGACTGGGGTCGGGGGGCTGCAGGACGAAAAGAGCGTGCGTGCGAGAAGGCTCAAGAGGCCCCACTGATTGGCAGAGGAGCCTCTCCCTCAGCCATGTGAGGCCCAGTGCAGGGAAAGGTGTGTTTGGTGGTGGGATGCACGTGTGTGTCCAGGGAGGCTGGAGAAGCAGGTGGGGCCCTGGTGGCTGTGGAAGGGGGGCTGGGGGCCAGGCCTGAGTCGATGCTGTGCCCAGCAGGCACCCAACGGTGACCCTGACATGCACCTGCAGGGACAAAGGTACACGTCTCAGGCCTTGAGGGCATTTAGCTGACAGAAACCACCTGTTTACCCATCACTGTCTACTCCTGAGCCCACTCTCCTACCTGGCTGAGCCTATCCCACCACTAGGCTTTGCACCTGCTGCTCCCTCCTCCCCTCACCCACCTCCACCCCCACCTGGTGACCTTTCACTCATTTCCGGCAGACGAGCTGCCCCCACACTAGGTGTAGTATTAACGACACCAAGGATACCACATTGCGAGCATTTCTGCACACAGCCTAGAGCTCCTTGAGGGCGGAAGTCCCAAGGAAAACATCTCAGGACCCCCTGATCTGGCAGATAAGGGCACTTAGGGGGCATCTGCTGTCCCAGAGGTCACAAATCATCCCTCCCGGGCGTTTCTAACCAGCCCACCCCACGAGCGCACCCACGAGCTGCCACTCCCCTGTCCTGGGCTTTGAGTCCAGTCCCACCTCTCGGCCACATGATTACGGGTCAGCAGTGGCAAAAGTTCTGACAGAACACCGGGAAAGCAGCATGCAAACCTGAGTGCGTGCTCACAAGCACGTCAAGTCAGAGCTGCATGCAGACGGCACTGGGCAAGAGCACTGTGACAGGAAAACTACAGACCTGCGGGGGCTATCTTCTGTTTGGTCTAGTGATTTCCCTGAGCATTTCTGTATACTCGTTACACATGTGGAAGATGGATACATAAACAGAACTTTTCGACTCTGCGTGGTGAGCACTGGGACTGCAGTCGGTCCAATTGGGGGGGGCAGGGGGTGGGGAGGCAAGTCCCCTGGAAGGGCCAGGGAAGATGTGCAGAAGGACGAAGTGAGCGCTCAAGACAGGCAAGAGAGACAGCCAGCTCTCCAGGCAGAGGGAAGCACAGGGGTGTGAGGTGTCCCAGGAGAGGCTTCATACACGTGGAGCCAAGGCCAGATCATGAGGGGCTGGCCACCAGGCAGAGGAGGCGACTCCCCAGTGTCAATAGGACCCCCCAGGAAATCCACTCAGGGGGACCTCCACGAAAGCTTGTCCCAAATGACTGCACTGGCGTCTGACCTCTTGGTGGCCAGCGGGTGAGCCAGGGGAGGGCAAGTCAGCCTGTGGGATCCTCTCACCCCACTTAAGCAGCCTGTGAGGTTACTAAAGCCCCCAGACCAAGCAGCTGGGTGGCTGCCATGGCTATCCTCTTCCCACAAACAGGCGTTCCAGCTGGGCACAAGGCGTCTCTGCCAGCCCGTCTATTTCCAGCTGCATGCGGTTGGGATGAAATGGGTGACAGGGAGGGGTGTTGCAGCAGGCAATACATGCGGCTGGCTGATGGCCACGACAAACAGCCAGGGCCAGGCCTGCTGGTGCTGGGGGAGGTGGGTCATTGCAACATCTGTCCAGATGCAGCCAAGGCCCAACAAACGTCCAGGGTGACCCCAAACACCATCGAGGGACCAGGCTGCTCCAAAATAAGAAAGCTAGTGGGCAGAGGAAGTGCTAGGCTGGAGATTCCGGGCACTCACATTTGCTGATTAATGCCCCCTTTTAGGCACACGGCTCATCTCTGGTTTAGGACGTATGTTTTGGTGGCAGTGTATTTTTAAAGCATCTTCACAAGACACTTATTTTTGATTTATTTCTCAGAGTTCTGACCAAGCCCCTGGCACACAGACTGCAAACAAGATGAAGGAGAGAGTGCTTGCCTGTCCCGTCCTCTGCGACTCAGTGTTTTTCTCTGCTGTTTATGCACCGGCGTGCTCTGCCCTGCAGACGGCAGGACTTCTGCCCCAAGCCACCAAATCAAGACTTAACCAACGGTGTGGCTGGCACAGGGAGAGGGACGAGAGACTTCGGCCCAGTCCTACCAATGAGAAGGGCAACCTCGAACAGTGATGCGGTCCCTGCCCTGAACATCCAGCCAGAGGGAGTGCAGGAAGGAGGCGGGCAGTGCCGCTCCGGATGCCGACTGGGCACCTCGTGCTTTCACAAAGATCACCCTGCAGTATTTCTGTAGCCCCCTCCCTGGAGAGAGAGCAGAAAGCTGGCCCCAAAACACTGCTAGGAAGGGAGCCAGAAGCCAAGTCCCTGTATCCCCTGATCTTGAATGGAGACTAGCAGGAGCTGGGCGTGGGGCTGGGGACATGGGGCGCTGCAGTCACACAGGCTGCTAGGAGACCTCCCCAGGGGATCTCTGCAGCTCTGAGTACACTCATGCCCTGCCCCTGTGACAGGCTTGCATACCCACCACTCTCAAATCATGCTCCTCTGGAAGGTCAGAATGAAACATTCTGCCCCATGCCCAGGCCACCTGCCATCTCTCCATCACACCAATGAGCCTGTGCTGGGCCTGGGGAAAAGAGCAAAGTCATGCTGAGCCCGGCCCCTCAGGAGCTCCTGAGGCCATAAGGGAGACCCCAGATGTCCAGTGACAAACCTGGGGGCTATGGGCGCCCAGGGGAAGAGTGTGCAACTTAAGGAAGGCCTTCAGAAGGGGCTGACGCCAGAGCTGAGTCCTAAGGGACAAGGAGGAGTCAGCCAAAAAAGCATTAGTGAAGAGCACGGGGAGGGGTGGTTTGGGCAGAAGGAAAGCAGGTGCAAGGATGCTGGACGGGGTAGTATGTTTAGGGGAATGAAAGCTGTTTGGCCTGCTGGAGTTGCTAGTTCTGAGAAATAAGAGAGAGGCGGACAGGGACTGCGTCTGGCAGAGGCGAGGAGGACACAGCAAAGGGCTCAGCCCCTGTCCTCAAGGACATGTCATGCCACCAACTCATCGAATCACGAGATGCTGGAGGGAGAGGGACTCTGACACCACAGCCCACTATGGGTTCCAAACAGCCCTCTAGTACCCCAGGGGCCTTGCAGCGGTGGGCCAGAGTGGCGGGGGTGGGGGGTGCTCCTCGGAGAGTAGGAGTCTCGTTTGCTGCCGGCCCTGCCTCCCATTCTGCTGGAGCAGCACAAGCACTGCAGGATTCTGCCTGAAACTAAGGGTTTTGCTGCTAGAAATCTGAAAACGATGGGTCACATCCCATCTCTCCGTTTCACATATGATGGGGAAACTGAGGCACGGAGAGGCAGGGAGTTTTCTAAAGTCCCCAGACAAGTCCATGGTCCAAAGGGCCAGACTTGGTGTACTGCCTTTCCAGCCCAGTGCCACCTGGCCCCTTCTACTCTCCCACACCCCTCCCCGTCCCCATCCTGTGCTGGCTGTAGGCGTGAGGCCACCGAAGGTCACTCTACCCCCTAAAATGCCCCTGGGTCTCAATCAATCCCCCTCCCCACCCCCCACTCCACGATCTCCCTGGTCCGGTAGCGGTCTGGGGAAAGCAAGAAGCCCATTTATAAAGATGTACAAGTGCCCGGTGGTTTTCTTTTTCTCAGGCCAAAGAATTGCCACGAGAGGAACAGTTGTAAAAAGCTGGACAGGATGGGAAAGCAGGCCTGGCCCGGCTCGTCCCTACACGGCAAAACCCTCCAACCACGGGTGTTCACATCGCCTGAAGGTGGGCCGAGAGTGGGGCTGAGGGCCCAGGTAAAGAAAGCAGGAAGAAACCTCTGGAGTTTACCTGAGAAACACTGGTGTTTTGTCCGAAGCGGTTTAGTTTTACATTAAAATGGTTGGCATTTTTTTCCCAGCAAGAAACGCATTTCAGCTGTTGGAAGTATAAAGACAAATAAACAGAGGCAACTAGAGCCTTCATTAGGGGTTTGAGGGAGCAACACATTGTCTCCAGCTGTCCTCCAGGATGAGAGGGGGTGCCTTCCAAAGGGCCCAGGCAGCACGACCCTTTTATCCTGCCAGGGACGGCCCAGCCCATGACCCTGAGCCTCTGGCGCCCGCGGTGACATCCCCAGACGTGTGCAGCTGGGCTCCTGGGCCGCCTCGGCGTCCCCCGAGCTCCTCTCCTGCTCCTGAGCTTCGGCGTGACAGCCTGCCGTGTCACCTGCACGGCCGTGTCCTCATCTGAACCTAACGGACAGGGATCATGCCGTTTTGTAGAGAGAGAGATGACATGTATCCAAGGTCACAAAATGAGTATGGGACAGAGCTGGGACTGGAAGCTCTGGTGCCGCAGGACCCCGTGTCAATAGACAGGGGCCAGAATCGGTGCAAGAGGAGGGGAGCGCATTCTGACCCCAGGAGGGCGGGGAGCAGGGGCTCATTTGGCAGAAGCAGCATGTGGAACGGGAGGGGTGGTTCCCAAGAGGCTTCACACACAGCCCAGGCATCTCTGCCTGCTCAGAAAGTACATGTCTTGTCTTTACAGAGTACTCTGACTTTACATGCTAGGAATGAGTGAAATTAGGTAATTCACATCTGCTGAGGCCTTGGTATGTGCTGGGCACTGCGGTATGTGCTTTATAAAGCTTATCTCATTCAGTGTCTGCATCACCCCTGTCAGATAAGCACTGCCATTAACCCCACCCTACAGATGAGGATGCAGAGGCCCAGAGAAGTGAAGTTACTTGCTCAAAGTCACACAGCAAGTAAGTAAGAGACGGATCCAGGATTCAAAGCTAGGCAGGCTGATTCCCTGTCCTTCTTGAGGACTGGGACCGTGTCATCTAACTCGTAATTGTGAGCTCAGGGCAGGTGCTCGTGAAATCTTCATGAAATGAATGAACGCTAAGAGCTCCAGCTTTCACTGCCATCTAGAAGCTCCAGACTCTCACATCCCCCACCCCCTAGACCTGATGACTCCACTGACTTCTTAACTGGTACACCATTTCCCTTTGGATGGCTGCCCGTCATCCCAAGCGAAACATGGCCAAGCTGACTCTCCCGCCCCTCCCCTCTCGCGTCTGTCCTGCCCCAGGTTCTCCACCTGAGCCACAGCACGCAGCCACCCACACACACCAGGCAAAAACGTAGCGGTTGGTGTTGCTTTCTCTTTCTCTCTTACCTCTTACATCGAACCCATCAGCAATTCCTGTAGGCTCTGTATTCAAAATATATTCTGAATTCACCCACTTCTCCTCACTGCCACCGCGGGTGCCCTGGACTGAGCCACCACCATCTCTGACCCAGCCCCAGTCCACCACAGTGGTCTCTGCCTCTTCCTCCCTGAACACATTCTCTACTTTGCGGCCAGAAAGCAAATCCCTTTAAGTTAAAATGTCAATCAGATTAGGTCAATTCCTAGTTAAAATCTCCCATGGCTCCCAGCTAATTTAGAATAAAATCCCAAGTCCCTTCTACAAACTGTAAGGCCCTGCTTACCTCCTGACCTCATCTCCAGCCCTTCTCCCTCACTCCCGGGCCTCCAGGCACACTGACCGGCTCCCAAACTCACCAAGTGTGTCCCCACCCCACTGGTCCTCCTCTCCCTTCTGCCTGCACGGAAGATCCTCCCTATTATTTTCTAATGGTGGCTTCCTCCTCCTCACTGAGGCCCCGTCCCCATGTCCCCTCTGCTTGAAGGTGGGCGAACCTTTGTAAGTAAGGGCTTGAGTCTAGACTGTAAAACTTCCACGGACGCAGCAGCCGTGTCGTGAGGAAGCCCACACCAACCCATGTGGAAAGACGTGGGGAGGCCGCCCCAAGTGCTGGCCAACAGCCAGCATCAACCACCAGACATCAGCAAAGAAGCCTCCAGATGATTCCAGCCTGGCCGTCAAGTCCTCCCCAGCCTTGGCGTCTTCCCAGCTGAGGCCCCAGCCACCGCGGAGCAGATGAGCCGTCCCTGCCGTGCCCCATCTGAACGCCTGCCCCGTGGAAGCGGGAAGCCGACTGCAATCATAGTTTGTGCCCCGGAGGGCAGGGTGGTTTTCCGTGCAGCACTAGTGACTAGAACACGACTAACACGACTCCATCCAGCGCACCAGCCTTCTCCCGTCATTTTCCATCGTGTTGTTTTATTATTTTCCACTGGAGCTGCCCTGACTGAACTTCCCTTCCCGAGTTACGTGTGGGCGTGTTTACTGTCCGCCCCCCCCCGCCCCCCGCTAGGGAAGCTCACACGTGTGTTGCTTTTGTTCACCACTCCCTGGTTTCTTCCGCACCTGGAACCACATCTGGCCCACGGCAGGCGCTCTGCACAATTTTTTGGAATAAACAAATGGATGCTCACAAGGTGGGAGGCTTTGGTGTTGACACTATCACAGCCTTCTACCTGTCCTCACGGTCGCGAACGTTTCTTTCCTGTGCTCCTAGGAGTCCTGACAGGGTGCCCCTTGATCTCTGCCAGGAGCCCCGCATGGAGGTCTGCTGAGTGACGGGGCCCAGGTGATGAGGCACTTTTACAGATCTGCTTATTTTTTCATTCTACAAATATTTATCATATGCCTATGATATGCCAGACATTGCACCAAGCTCCGAGGAGGAAGATGGAGGGATAAAAAAAGACAGCTTTTGGGGCGCCTGGGTGGCACAGCGGTTGGGCGTCTGCCTTCAGCTCAGGGCGTGATCCCGGCGGTCTGGGATCGAGCCCCACGTCAGGCTCTTCCACTATGAGCCTGCTTCTTCCTCTCCCACTCCCCCTGCTTGTGTTCCCTCTCTCACTGGCTGTCTCTATCTCTGTCAAATAAATAAATAAAATCTTTAAAAAAAAAAAAAAAGACAGCTTTTGCTTTCAGGGGAAGGAGAGAGCCACAGTGGTGGTGCAACCCGACGTGCTCACAGAAGACTTCACGGCAACGGCAGGGGAGTGACAAGAAGGACCTCACCAGGTCCTCGCTGGGGGAAGGGTAAGGGAGCAGCTGTGAACAGCAGGGACATGCAAAAGGCCTCCATGGGTTTAAGGAAGGCTGGGCCGGAGGGCACAGGTTGGCCCAGGTGAGAGGTGAGGGGGAAAGGCTGACAGGGCCCTGGTGAGGGGGCCTCATGAGCCAGTGAGCAGACACACTAGGAGCCACGAGAGACAGTTCTGGAAGAACAGGGCTCTCCACGGTCACACGGGGTAAGACCACATCCTGAGGGAAGTTCAAGGGTGACACAAAGCTCCCACACGGCAGCAGGCTCCTGCCTTGGCCAGGGGAGGCAGTATAGGCTTTGGGGAAGAGGTGCCTTTGGGGTGAACTCTCTGGAACCAGGGGCTCCCTCCTGCCCCCTCCACATGCCACCCACCTGGTCGGCTTGGCAGATGCTGGGATTTCTGGATGTCCTCCGTGACTCCCCGGCTCGCAAGGGGTGCATCCCTAACACCCCAGGGAAGGAAGCCAGCTCCTCCCTGAACCTCGCCAGCCTCCCAGAGCTGGTGCTGTCCCGGGCACTGTGGGGCGGCGGGGGGTCTGTGACTCACAGGTTTGAGCTGGCAAATGGTCCCCGCTCTGCCACTTACTGGCTGGGCAGCCTTGTGCAGGTCACTTTCCCTCTCTGAGCCACAGATGGCTTCTGCAGGTGGAAGCCGCAAGGACTGACCGATGGAACGTGAACACAGCATCTTGGACAATTCCGGGCATGTGACAGAGACTCCAGCCCAGGTCCCACGTCTTGCCCAAGTGAACTGCCTGCCTGGCACAAGGCCAGGCATACTGTTGGTGCTCAATGAGCATTCACAGAAAAGTAGCCATCTCGTTAATAAAGCAACTTTTCTGCAGAACCCGGCTACAGATGACTTCTCTTCATCAGGGGAAAAAGTGCTGAGAAGCAAGTTCAAAATTCAGACTGCGAGCAACTTGAGAAACATATTTTCAGTAAGTCAAGGTAAAGACTGGGGTCGAAGAAAACATCTGGCTAAGTGAACTAATGGCTTTAGAGAAAAAGGACCCTTGCTTTGTAGAGAGAGGAAAAAATTATCTACTGCTGGTTTTAATTTAAGACGAAAAAAAAATCTTATTCTATTAGCCTAAATATTGCTCTTATGTCCAATTGCATGGAGTTTGGAATAATATTTTTCAAACAGAACTACTGCTATTTCAAGTAATTACAATGCTAAAAGCAGTCATTTGGGGTTGAGCAAGGATCTCATCATGGTTTCAATTCCCTCTGGTGTCATTTTCTGTTATATTTGAGAAATTCCTCAATAAAGATGTCAAATAGAGAGAGGGTTTTGCTCCCCAGAGGACAGATTTGGCCACCCTCCCAGGCAAGCCATCTCCACAAGAAAATAACCTCGTTTGCTCAAAAGAAAAGGTTCAACTGTGAAAACTCGGGCAAGAAAGTAACCCTGAAGCCATCAGCCTCATTTCTCCTAATGAACTCAGAATGCTTTTCACACTCTGCTGATCAGGATTTAGCCCAGCCATCATACCCGAGGAATTCAACAGTGGTTGAGAAAGGAATGTTACAGCTGGACAAGACTTCTGACCCGGACTCCTGGAGACCAAAAAACAAGGAGATGCGAACAGGCTTCACTGTCCCCGATGGGTGATGAGTTGTGAGTGGGGCTCATGGTGACGGACCAGAGACGGTCAGGACTGCACAAGGCAGTAAGAACAGAGAACCTTCCAACAACTCTGTCAGCCTCCATGGCCACTGAGCACCCACCGAGGGCAGGCCCTATGCTAGAAGCTTCACTGGGAAGCATGAACACGATTCCCACTGAGACGGAGCAGGTAATTAAATGCCCAAAGCTGCTGATTGTGAGCAAAAGGGTGTGGTGAGGACTGTAGCCAACAGGAAGTACATGCCGCCTCCAAAGGCACAGCTCCTGTCAGTTGCCCTAGTCCCACACTGAGACGTGGGCAAGAGGGACCCCTGCCCTGGGCCCCATGGTTGGGATTCCCTGCTCTACCGCTCCTGTGGCTGCAGCCCTCCCTGTGGAGTAAGGAGTCGTGCATCTGGATCACAGACCCACCCTTCTAGACCATACTCTGGGTATTTGAGACCCTAAAATTCCCTGTCCAAATGGCCCCAAGTCTATTCTCAGAGGGACAGATGACATGTAGGACCAAGTGGTGAAGAAGTGGAGAAAGGAAAGTGGTTTGGGAGCAAATGGCCAGAGCTTGAACACTCAGGTGAGGGTGTCTTCAGGCTCCCTGTGGTGTAGGATGGAGGCAGCCATGAGGAGAAGGGGTGGGAGCGGGCACTGCCTACACGACCGCTTTCTAACACAAAACTCCAAGGAATCCTAGGTTCAAAATTCCAGTCTAGCCTTCGAGGTCATTAGGAAGGAGTATTTGTCAAGGCAGAAGAGATGGAATATATTCTAGCTTTGAAGCTTAGACACTCTTACATATTTAGCCATAAATACGCGGCATACAGGCCTCCATTCGCACTCCTGCCCACAGTGTCAGGCAAGATGACTGTGGCCGAGCAGGAACAAAGCTGGAAAAACTGATTTTTATGTGACGTCCTTTGCTTTTTTTCAAGTTACTTTTATTAGTTATTTTTATTTAAGTTTTTATTTTAATCACCTGGTGCTCATCACAACAGACGTACTCCTTAATCCCCGTTATCTATTTCTCCCACCACCCCACCCACCTGCCCTCTGGTAGCCATCATTTTGTTTTCTATCGTTCAGAGTCTGTTTCTCAGTTTTTCTCTCTCTTTTTTACTTAGCTCGCTTGTGTTGTTTCTTAAATTTCACATATGAGTGAAATCATATGGTATTTGTCCTTCTCTGACTGGCTTATTTCACTCAGCATAATACTCTACCCCTCCATCTATATCATTGTAAATGGCAAGACTGCATTCTTATTAATGGCTGAGTAATATTCCGTTGTATATACATACACCACATCTTCCTTGTCCATTCATCAATTGGTGGACACTTGGGCTGCTTCCATATCTCGGCTATTGTAAACAATGCTTCTATAAACATCAGTTTTCATATTCTTTGGGTAAATACCCAGTAGTCTGAGTGCTGGATCCTATGGTAATTCTATTTTTAACTTTTTGAGGCACCTCCACGCTGCTTTCCACAGTGGCTGCAACAGTCTGCCTTCCCACCAACAGTGCCCAAAGGTTCCCCTTTCTCCGCATCCTTGCCAACACCTGTTGTTTCTTGTGTTGCTGATTTTAGCCATTCTGACAGGCGGATGCGAGGAGCTATCTCGTTGTGATTTTGATTTGCATGTCCCTGATGATGAGCGATGTTGAGAATCTTTCCATCAGTCTGTTGGCATCTGTAAGTCTTCTTTGGAAAATGTCTATCTGTGTTTTCTACCCATTTTTAAATCGGATTATTTGGGTTTTGGGTGTTGAGTCGTATCAGCTCTTTACATATTTTGGACACTAACCCTTTATCAGATACGTCATTTGCAACTATCTTCTCCCATTCCGTAGGACGCCTTTTAGTTTTGTTGATTGTTTCCTTCATTGTGCAGAAGCTTTTTATTCTGATGTAGTCCCAATAGTTTATTTTTGCTTTTGTTTCCCTTGCCTGAGGGAACCTATCCAGAAAAAAGTTGCTACAGCTGATGTCAGAGAAATTATTGCCTGTGCTTTTCTAGGGTTTTTATGACTTCAGGTCTCACATTAAGGTCTTTAATCCATTTTGAATTTATTTTTGTGTACAATGTAAGAAAGTGGTCCAGTTCCATTTTTTTTTTTTTTGCATGTAGCTGTCCAGTTTTCCCGGCACCATTTTTCCCCCATTGGATATTCTTTCCTGCTTTGTCAAAGATTAATTGACCACATAATTATGGGTTTATTTCTGGGTTTTCTATTCTGTTCTACTGATCTATGTGTCTATTTTTGTGCCAGTACCATACTGTTTTGATTACTACAGCTTTGTAGTATAACTTGAAGTCTGGAACAGTGATGCTTCCAGCTTTGCTTTTCTTTTTCAAGATTGCTCTGGCTATTAGGGGTCTTTTGTGATTCCATACAGATTGTTTGTTCTAGTTCTGTGGAAAATGGTGTTGGTACTTTGATAGGGGATTGCATTAAATCTGTAGATTGCTTTGGGTAGTATAGATATTTTGACAATATTTGTTCTTTCAATTCATGAGCACGGGATGTCTTTCCATTTCTTGTGCTGTCTTTAACTTCTTTCATCAGTGTTTTACAGTTTTCAGAGTATAGGTCTTTCACCTCTTTGGTTAGGTTTGATTATTCCTAGATATCTTATTATATTTGGTGCAATTGCAAATAGGATTGTTTTCTTAATTTCTCTTTCTGCTGCTTCATTATTGGTGTATAGAAATCCAACAGATTTCTGTAGATTGATTTTGTATCCTGTGGCTTTACTGAGTTCATTTACCAGTCCTAACAGTGTTTTGATGGAGTCTTTACGGGCTTCTATACAGAGTATCATGTCAACTGCAAATAGTGGGAGTTTTACTTCTTCCTTACCAGTCTGAATTCCTTTTATTTCTTTTTGTTTTCTGATTGCTGTGGCTAGGACTTCCAGTACTATGTGGAGTAAAAGTGGTGACAGTGGACATCCTTGCCTTATTCCTGACCTCAGGGGAAAGGCTCTCCATTCTTCCCCACTGAGGATGATGTTCGCTGTGGGTTTTTCATACACGGCCTTTATTATGTTGAAGTATGTTCCCTCTAAACCTTTGTTGAGGAGATTTATAATGAATAGATGTTGTACTTTGTCAAAAGCTTTTTCTGTTGTCTATTGAAATGATCATACGGTTTACTTTCTCTTATTGATGTGATGTATCATGTCGATTGATTTGTGAATAGTGAACCACCGCTGCATCCTAGGAATAAATCCCACTTGATCGTGGTGAATGATATATTTTTAATGTATTGCTGGATTTGGTTTGCTAGTATTTTGATGAGGATTTTTGCATCTATGTTCATCAGAAATATTGGCCTGTAGTTCTCTTTTTTTGTGGTGTCTTTATCTGGTTCTGGTGTCAGTGTAATGCTGGCCTCATAGATTGAATTTGGAAGTTTTCCTTCCTGTTCTATTTTTTGGAATAGTTTGAGAAGAACAGGTATTCTTTAAACAGATATTCTTTATCTTCTTTAAAAGTTTGGTAGAATTTTCCTGTGAAGCCATCTGGTCCTGGACTTTTGTCTGTTGGCAGTTTTTTGATTACTGATTCAATTTCATTGCTGGTAACACATTTTCTATTTCTTCCTGCTTCAGTTTTGGTAACTTATATATTCCTGGGAATTTATCCATTTCTTCCAGGTTATCCAATTTGTTGGCATATAAGTTTTCATAATATTCTCATAATTGTTTGTATTCTGTGGTATGTGTTATTATTTCTCCTCTCTCATTTGTGATTTCATTTATTTGGTTCCTTTCTCTTTTTTCTTGATAAGTCTGGCTAGAGGTTTATCAATTTTTTTTATCTTTTCCGAGAACCAGCTCCTGGTTTCATTGATCTCTTCTACTGTGTTGTTGTTGTTTAAAGATTTATTTATTTCTTTATTTGACAGAGACAGACAGCCAGTGAGAGAGGGAACACAAGCAGGGGGAGTGGGAGAGGAAGAAGCAGGCTCCTAGTGGAGGAGCCTGATGTGGGGCTCGATCCCGGAACGCCAGGATCACGCCCTGAGCCGAAGGCAGACGCTTAATGACTGTACCACCCAGGCGCCCCTGTTGTTGTTTTTTTAAGTTTCTACTTCATTTATTTCTGCTCTAATCTTTATTATTTCCTTCCTTCTGCTGGTTTTGGGTTTTGTTTGTTGTCCTTTTCCCAGCTCCTTTAAGTATAAGGTTAGGTTGTTTGAGATTTTTCTTGCTTCTTGAGGGAGGACTGTAGTGCTATAAATGTCCCTCTTAGAACTGCTTTGTCTGTATCCCAGAGGTTTTGAACCATCGTGTTTTCATTTTCATTTGTTTCCATGTACTTTTTTATTTCTCCTTTTATTACCTGGGTGACCCATTCATTGTGTAGTTGAATTTTATTTAATCTCCATGTATTTGTGGTCTTTTCAGATTTTTTTCCTGTGGCTAACTTCTAGTTTCATAGCATTGTGGTCAGAAAAGAGGCATGTATGACTTTGATCTTTTAGACTTTGTTGAGGCTCGTTTTGTGGCCTAATATGTGATCTATTCTGCGACATCCCTTGATTTTTAAATGTTGACAAATCATTCAATGAGGATGACGATGATGGTGATGATTACAAAAACACTGGGAGGATAAGCCAACCATGTTTGCAGGCTGGATGAGGATGGCAGGCTGCGTCCTCTGGAAACCGCCACAACACTATGATGACGGTGTCTAGCACCTGCGCAAGATGTGAGATCTGTACATGCAGCCTTCCGTACCTGCTTTCTTACTTAACCATCAAGGTGACCCTCCGAGACCAGGATTACTGACCCATGTTGTAGTTAGGGGAACCCCCTTGGAAGGTTTGAGGAAATGGTCCCAAACCACTGACTCATGAGAAGAGGTGCCAGAACTTGAGCTTAAATCTTCAAACTCCAAGCCTGGCTTCCTCTTCCAGCATTCTGTGTTTCTGCCAACATTTATCCTGACGCCGTACCAGGCACTTTATCTCTCACCGCATGTTATGGAGGAGGGATGTGAGGCTCTGGGAGGTCACGTGGTCGGTGTGGGATGCAGACAGCTGGAACCAAGGTCTGACTTCTCTAGAGCTAGAGTTTTGTCTTGAGAAGGAAAAAGCCCAAACAAAAACAAGTCTGTCGGGAAGGTTCTGCCCTCAGCTAAAAGCAGAGGAGCAACAGAGAAAGCCTTTTCTCGGCTGCCATATGTGTGAGTTAGAGCCGTATGAAGCTGCAATCTGTGCTTGGAGGTGGGGGTGAGGGGAGTCTTACCCAGTTCTTTAATCAGTGGAAAAAGGATCCATTGTAAAAATAAAAATAAGCCCACCCAGACTCTGCCGTTAGTCAGGAGGCACTGGGTGTACCTGCCACTGTCCAGGACAACGGTATTTACAAACAGGTGGTTCTGCACAGGTAAGAGTGCTATGACCAGAAGGCGAGCCCCGTGGGTCAGACACAGTCCAGGGAGTGCAGACGGCTGGCTCTGGCCTCCAGGGGCCACTCCAATGCATTTCTTTCTGACAGTCGGTGAGCAGGATCAACGTCCATGACGTTGTGAGTGCTCAGTGCCAGGCATTCTGCTAGATGTTCAATAGCCACGATCTCATTTAATCTTCATGAGATAGGGACTATGAATCCCATCTTACAGCTGAGGAAACTGAGGCACAGAGGTGAAGTGACTGGCCAAAGGGCACGCAGCTGGTAACTGGCAGAGCCAGGACCTGAGCCCAGAACGGGCAGTTTCCAGGGCCTGTCATCTGGACCCCTGGGTGCCACTGCCTGTTGTCTCATGGGGATATCAGCTCTGCCTCCCCAGACTAACCAGTTACTTAAGTGAACTCCTGCTATCATCTCAAACAGTGGCAAACAATTGGTAAAACTCGGGGCTTATGTTTTGGGAGGAGTAAACGAGATAACACTCAGACGAGACTTCGCTTGGTGTCTGGCACAATAAAGGTCCTACAGCACAGCCCCAATCTCTACAGTCTAACCAAGTGCTCTGACCACCCCTGCAGCCTCCTGACACTCCTGCCACCCGCCCTGAGCCCAGCCCCCAGGAGCCCCCCGCGGCTCTCTGCACAGGCTGTGCCCTCGTCCCAGCCAGCTGCTCCCCAACTTTTGCAGAATCTGCTCCATGCCACCTCCTCTCTGAAGCTTCCTGGGGAGCTACCCCACTTCCAGCCCCACCCTCACCCAGTGCAGGGGCGGCTCTTCACAGGCCCCTCGGGGCTCCCACAGCTGGCTGTCCAGACCTCCATTTCAGCACTTATTTTGGGTGTAATTACATGTTCACAGGTCTGTTTCCCATAACAAGTCTGTCTGAGATCCAACATGCACTAAACAAAAACAGGCAGGGAAATCTAAGGCTAATACACCACTGGGAGGAAGAGTTACAGAGCACTTGCCATGCCATGCACTGACGAGCCAGCTGGCACAGGGAAGGTCTGCCAAGCCCTTTCAAGAAGTACCGCACCGAAAACCATAAAAACATCCCAATGACCCTCTGACCCGGTCGTTCCACTTCCAGGAAGAATGGGTAAGGAAACAATCAGGAAATTAAGAAAAGATAAATTTATGCCCAGAATCACACCTCAGGATTCTGATGGTAAGAATAAAACAAACAAAATAAACAAACAATCTAAATGACCAACCACAAAGGGAGGCTGAGTCACCCAGGCTAACAGTAATGCCTGTTTGGTGATGATTTGTGCCCGCTAAATGCCAGTCACTTCCCTTCGTCGTTGTCATTTTGTCCTCATGCACAACCTGGTGAAGTAGGCAGCATAATTATCCTGCTTTCATGGCAGGGAAGCAGGCTCAGAGGTTGTGACAGGAGTGACGGCTACTAGTAGGGGAACTCTGTGCCAGGCGTGCCTCTCAGCAGCAGGCCACTGTCTCAGTCACTGCTCACGAGAGCCGGGGCCGAAGCTGCTCTTCATATCCATACACACACGGTGGACTGAGACCCAGGGACATTAATAACATATCCACAGCCATGCTCCTGCCCAGTCCACGGTCTTACCTCCTTGGCTCTAGCTGCTGGGCCCGGTGTCGCTCAGCAGCCAGCAGCAGAGGAGGGCCTGAGGGACAGGCACATCCACTTTGAGACCCCGTGCTCTCTGCCATGAGATGGTCCTCCTGCTGCAGACTGCAAACCACCTCTGTTATGAATCACGTCCCCCCAAAGATGCTGAAGTCCTAAAGACCAGTCTCTGCGGACCTATAACCTCTGTTAGAGATAGGGTCTTTGCAGAAGGGGTCACATGACTAGGACTGTGTCCTTCTAGAAGAGGGAAATTTGGACACACAGACAGACCTGCACAGAGCAAAGGGCATGTGAAAGCATGGGGCGGCCATGATCTACAAGCACAGAATGCTGGAAGCTACCAGAAGCTATGAGAGGCCTGGAGCAGATTCTCCCTGGAAGCCCTCCGAAGGAACCAACTCTGCTGACAGCCTGACTTCAGATGTCTGGCCTCCAGTCTGGGAGAGAACAAATTTCTGTTGTTGGGGCCACTGAGTTTGTCACATCATTACAGCAGCTCCGGCTCATTAGTCACTTCTCACATTGGGAGACAGCTGGCAAAATGGTGATAGCAGGGGCCGGGTGGGGGTGGAGGATACCTGGGGGGCCTGTGATGGGGACCCCCGATTGCCACCACAGGAAACCACACTTGGGGGCAGGGAGGGCTGCAAGGAGATGACACTGCTTTCCAATTTCTCTCCTTCTTCTCCTACATGTTCCCAATTTTATTGTTACTCTTCTAAATTTCATACAACTGGCTTAAATCTACGCACGTGAACCAGGAGACTGTGCAGGTGTATGCACTGTGTTCTCCAAATCCAGATGCTGAAGCCCTGACCCCCAGGACCTCAGACGGGACTTATCTGAAGACAGGGCCTTTCAAGTGGTAACTGCGTTAAAAATGGGTCGTTAGGAGGGGCTCCACCCCAATAAGGCTGGTGTCCTTATAGGAAGAGATTAGGACACACACACACACACACACACACACAGAAGCAATGAGAAAAAGAGCGAGCGCGGGAAACCAGCTCCATATACACACAGAGAGGGGACTGCGTGGACACACAGCAAGAAGGAGGCCATCTGCGAGCCAAGGACAGAGGCCTCAGAAAAACCAACCTGCCAACATCTTGCCCTAGGCCTTCCAGCCTCCAGAACTGCAAGAAAATAAATTCCTGTTGTTTAAGCTGACCAGTCTGTGTACCGTTTTGCTCTGGCAGCCCCAGCAAAGTAATACATGGAACCAGAGGAGGGTAAGCCTTCTGTAGGCTGGAGCTGAGGGAGAGGCAGGGCTCGCCCAGCAGGCAGGCGCAGCCGCTTCACTCACCCAGGCAGTTGTGTCCATCGTGGGCCAGCATGAAGCCGTCAAAGCAGGTGCACCTGTAGTTCCCCGGGATGTTGATGCACTCGTGCACACAGCCCCCGTTGTAGTAGTCATTCTCACACTCGTCGATGTCTGCAAAACGAGGGCCGGGAGAGGAATCAGAGGAAGGGCCTGGGGGTTCCCTCTCCCCCCTACCACTGAAGCCACCAGGGCACGTCTGGTTCGGGGATGACCCAACAGGTATTCACTAAAGTCCTTGCTGGGGGCTGGGGCCCCAGAGATGACAAAGATGAAGAGCCTGGCTCTGCGATAAGGCCGGCCACCACCTTACGGGGCAGTGCAGGATGCTTTCACCACAGTGAAGCCGGCAAGATTCACACCCAGCTCTGCCCCCCTCAAAACTGTCTGGACAATAGCAGCATGCGGGGACCCTGTCTAAAAAACCCCCGAAACTGGCTCTCTTCAGCTTCCATGAAAGCCTCCCAGAGAAGGAGAGCTCATGACTCTGTGAAGTGGGGAGTACCGAATAAAATGAACTTGGCACACCACTGAAAAACGTAACCTCTGGAATGAGCACAAAGTCCATATACTCCGCCCCAGTTTCCTTCCATGGCAGCCCCTGAGGCCTGAATTTCTAGGGCTCCAGATTCCTTGTTATAACAAAGGCTTCTGTCTCTGAACAATGGCCAATAGCCTTTGTAAAGGTCACTGTTTTTTGCTGTTTTAAGTCTTTTTTCAACATTTCCCATCAACGGCCAAAGGGCTATCAGTTCTGGAGCTCCAGAGAGATTTGAGACCTCAGGGAGTAACAGAAACGCACCTAGTTAACATCCAACGAGCGAGCAGCTTCTGTACCCAAGTCTCGCAGCAACCCCATGTATCATTCTCTCTTCACACCCCACAGTAACTCAGGGAGGTGGGCACCGTCATCCTGACTCTAACTTTACAAGGGACTGAAGAAAGCGGAGCACAGGGAGGCCAGACCCCTGCCCAAGGTCACACACCTCGGAAGTGGTACGAGTGGGATTCGAACCCGGCAGCCTGGCTTGGGAGCTCCAGGGGGCCCGAGCCCGCCACATCTCTGGGAACAGCAAGCAGGGAGTGCCAGGGCCCAGGGAGAACCACCAGTATGGCCTGCGGGCCTCAGTAACCTTGGCCCAACGGCTCCCAGGACTCGCTGTCTCGGCCCACGCCTGCCCTGGCCTCCACAGCCAACCCAGAGGGGCTGGGAAAACAGAGCGAAAATGCCCTCACGCGGGAACCGGAAGTACTTTGCTCAGTGGAACCGGAAGTGTCCGTTGTACTTCACACAACGGGAAGTGCCTCGCAGGAAAAATCGGTCCCTCCCCTCCCGGGCCAAAGAGGGAGGCTTGAAGCTAGGTTCCAGCTATGAGCGCTGGGCTGGCCGGAAGAAGAGAAGGGACTGAAGGCAAGCCTGGCTGCTCCCTTAAAGGCCCGAGGAGCTGGCACAGAGACAGACACCCAGCTCCGTGCTCTCTCCATGCGGGTCCTGAGGGCAGAGCTACACACAGTGGAGGAAAGCCATGGGGGCCAATGAATTTGAGTTCGCAGGTAGGAATGTCCGTTAGAAAATAGGCTCTCTCAGGAGGTAGTGAGCTCCCTAACTCCAGAGGTGACCAAGCACTGTCTAGACATCTGCCTGCTAGTGATGCAGCCAGTAGAGGGGATAACTTCAGTGAAAATGGCAGCACGAAATGCCAGAAAACAGAGCTTGGGCTGGGCAGTCCACTTCTTGTGCCCACCCATCCAGCCATGACGAGGGAGAAACAAAGTAGCTCGGATCTCCAAAGGTGCAAGAGACAGAAGCTTCCACTTAACCAGCCAGCAGTGGGCGTCAGCGTCAGTGGGGAAGCCAGCTCAGTTCTGCACGTCATCTGAATTGTTCTTAATCATTATATTTAACACACTTAGACATTTTAAATAACACTGAAGGAGGATATAAGATTCTATGTTTGAAAGGGTATACAGCTTTATGAAGACTGAGATATAGGTTACTTCTCATTCTCTGCAGCCCTGACCTTCCACCAAAGCCCCAGATAAACCAATCTGACCACTCCCCGCCCAATGTCCCAGACACTCCAAAGGCAACATGGCCCAACTTTAATTCACCACCCTGCACTTGCCTCGGGTTCCTTGTCCCTGTGAATACTGTTATCCTTCCACCTCTCCACAGACATCGAATCAGCTCCCAAAGCATGGTTGTACTACACCTTAAACATGGTTCCAGTCTGCCCACTGGTCATGCATTCCACCACCTGCTCGGCATGGGCATCATCTCTCACCCAATCTGAACCAGCAGCCCCAGACCATTCCCTCCCTCCTTTGCTTCACGTAAACAGGTGGCTCAGGAGAAGATGGCCTGGTCCCAACTCTGGGGGTGGAGCCTGGTCATCTAACACAAAGAGTATATGTAGCAGCAGCTCTTGGTCTCAGGGTGGGCACATGACTGAGGGGAAGCACTTTTACTTCACGCTTGGGTAAAAGAATTCTCTCTCTCTGTCTCAAGTTGTACCTCAGAAGGAATTATGCAGATATTTACTGAAACACACACCAGCTCATTTAGTTTTCACAGCAGCCCTCTGGAGTGGGTATTAACTTCATTTTATGGGTGAGCAAACTAAAGTGCCGGTAATTGCTCAAGGTCACATAGTAAACAGCAGGGCAAGGATCAGAACAGAGGTCTTTCAGTCTCAAAAACCCACGTTCTTTCTAATAAGTTAGAATACCCATGACATGCCAGGCATTGGCAAATTATTATTACACCCTTGCACATCTACATTGTGTGCTAAGAAAGTATTACCTAATCATCCAAACACCCATTTATCCATTCATCCTTCCATTTGTCATTTCATGCTAAAATCTATTAATCTAAATATACAGTCAGCTGATCATCTTTCCATTTATCCAATCACATATTATTCACCCATCCATTTATCCAGCCAAATACCTACCCATGTATTCAAATATGCATCCGTCCATCTAAATATTCAGCCAGGCACTTATCTTTTCGTTCATCTAAACATCTAAACATCCATCTGACATCCATTCACTCATCCATCCATCCAAATGTCTAACCACCCATCCATCTATTCATTGATCCAAACACCCACCCATCTATACACACACACACACACACACACACCTAACCGTTCATCCATCTATCCAGCCCTTCACTCATCCATCCATTTACATATGTATTCATCCATCCATCAACTTCTTCAAACATGATCCATCTAAACAGCTTACAAAAAACATACAATAAGATTAAAAAAGTAAGATGTTAGGAAGAAGAAAAAGAAATGAGGGTTGAAGAATAAGAGAAAGTTGGTGAAAGTATACAAATACATTTGGTAATTAAAGCACAACTTCAAAAAGTTGGCCACAAATATGGCTCTGAGCTTCCCAGAAGCCAAAGCAAAGAAGGAGACAGAGTTGCCACATCCATAAAATGTAATTAAATTCATTTCAATGATGGTAAGGTCTAAGAAAAATGTCTCTTCCCCTAGTTAGGATAATCATATGCCCCGATTTGCTTGGCACAGTTTCACTTTATGCTGTTGTCTGGGGGTAATTATTAACAGCACACTTTTCACTCTCAAAATAATAACCTATTTGGTCACCATACCTAGAAGGCATTGTAAAGAGATTGCTGAATAGTCAATAAAACAACTCTAGCCTTTTCCTTCCTGTGACACCCTATAGCATTGGCCACAGTAGATTCCAGGAGGCAGAAGACTGCAGGGACATTCACTGCTCATACCTCTTCCCTTAATTTATCTCCAAAGGATTTCCCCCAGATCCAAGCATCTCTCAGAACCAAGGCCTCTCCAATCCCCAGGCCTGACGTGCTACCACAGGCTTCCTAGGCCAGCCTGCAACATCTGCTCACAACTAACCCCCCTTCCCTGATTTCTGCGTCTGTGCATCGAATTTTTGTTTTTTATCATGTGAGCCTCCTCCTTTAAGACCTAAGAAATAAACACACAAACAAATCAACTTAAAAAAAAAGTCTCTGCCAAAACAAGTGGATTTATTTCTGTAAAAAAAATGTATCCATGAGCTACCAGTCATGGAGGAGGTCCCACGGGCCTCTGAGATGCCTGGCAGGCTTGGACCACTTTTTAAGGACCGTTAAAGCCAGAGGAGAAACAGGCGAATGGGGTAGGGAGAGGGTGAAAGAATGGAGGGGGACAGGGCCAAGCTCTCTGGATGTTTATTCTGAAGGACTATTGTGGGTTGAATTGTGTCATTCCTGAAGATGTATTGGTGCCCTAACCCCCAGTATCTGTGAATGTGACCTGATTTGGAAATAGGATCTTTGCAGATGTAAGCAAGTTATGATGAGGTCATGCTGGAGTAGGATGGGCCCTAATCTAATGACTGGTGTCCTTATAAGAGGGAAATTTGGATACACACAGAGAGGATGTTAGGACAGAGAGGAGAACACCATGGCAAAACACACAGGTGCAAAGAAGGAAGACAGCCACATGATGACAAAGGCAAAGATTGGAGGGAAGAAGCTGGGCGAGAGCCCAGTGTTAGTGCTACTCCCATTTTGCTGATATGGAGGCTGAGACACAGCATGGCTGAGTGCCTGGTCTCCCAGCCCCTAGCCAGTGGCTGTGTTCAAAGATTCTATACCTGTTAGAGCCATATCCTTAGGGTGCATGAGACAAATACTTTTTAAAAGTGCATCATGGTCCAAAAAGTCATTAAGGAGAAAAGTGGGAAGGAGATGTCACGTGCCTCATTATTTTTATTTCCGAGTTGTATACTTACTCTTGAGGTTGAGGGATGGTGACAGGGAAGGTTCTGGAAACAGTAGGATCTGACCTGAGTGCTGGGGGTGACAGTCCCAACAGCTCACCCTAGCCATCCCTGCTCCTTCTCCAGCTTGGATTTTTTTTTTTTTTTTTTTTTTTGGTTATGAAAACTCAGTTCTCAACAGAAAACAGCTCCCAACATCTCACAGAGCAGAGAAAAGCAGCACAGGAGTGGCTCATTATGGGATTTTTAAAAGCACACACAGTTTCATTTTTCCTATATTAAAGGCAGCGTGCACACACAATCCCTGTGGTTGTGTGCCAACAGTAGTGGTTTGGAACTCGAATGCGATGAGTTTAGTCTTTTTTTTTTTTTCATTTAATTCAAAATTGATTCTCGTTGCGCCATAAAATATATATTTATTCTGTGGTGCCTAGGTTCTAAAAGATTGCATTGCAATATGTCAGCGCTCCTACTCATTTTAATTTCATACTATTTCAGGGCATTTTCCTAAAAATCAGGGCTGACTGGAAAGGTTCTCAAAATGAGTATTTTTTTTTTAAAGCTCCCGCTCTCCGCTTTCAGAGATCATTACTGAAAAACGTCTTCTCATTTCCCCTTGAAATTGGCATTTTTCTTGACATTCCTTGCAGACAGTGGAGACCAAACGCTCTAACAAAGACCCCCTTCCCTGGCTGGGCGCTCGCCTGTCTTCCCCTTTGTCTGGGGCTTTAGGAAAAACCGTGCTCTCCTCAGATCAGGCAACCATTCTGGGAGAGATGTATGGCTTAGGAAGTTGAGTCCTTATTGGTGAATAAATCTTAATCCGGTTTGTTGGCTAATTACGCTCAAGGGAAGGTAGTTTTGTGAGGCGGCCTAGCAGGAAGGATTAAGCCTCCTGTCTCCGGTGGCACAGGGTTAAGCTCTGGGTTTGTAATGATTAAGTAATGAGACCCGGCTCTCTGTGGACCCCTGGCATCCATTGATCAGGTTTCCCTTCTGCGGAGACAATGCCAGAAGTGGGCCCAGCAGTTAATTATGGGAAAGGTCAAAGGTCACACAAAACCAACACAAAATCTATATACTTTTTCATTCCTAACTGCACACAATGACCATGGCTCAGCCAGAGGGTGGGAAGGCCCTCCCCACTGCCCACCTCGTGATCCAATATGACCATGGGGTTCGAGCTGCTTGCTAACCTCCCCCATGGCCGGTGCGGCTTCAGGCCACCACACTTTTGCTCACACTGTTCCCTCCTCGCCTGGCCTCCTTCCTCTTCACAGACACCTCTGTACGTCTGCAGGCTGAGCCCCAGCATCGTCTCCTACCCGAAACCTCTGCTGATCCCCTGGCAGACATGACTCCTCCTCACCCTCCGGGCCCCAGAGCCCCATGAATGGACACCACCATTACTCTTGCTCGCTGTGTATCTGTCCTTTGGGGCGTGAGTTCCATGGGGACAAGAACTGTGCTCGGTTCAGTGTAAGCTTTAGAAGTAGCACAGTGTGGTCCACAAGGAGCTACTCAACCTGCACAAATGAATAATCATCACGAGCATAGCTTCTGTGGACAGACCCCCACCCATGTGTAGACAGTACGCAGGCCCCTCACGTACGACCAGCCTGAGAAGCGCGTACCAACATCTTTATTTTGTAGCAGGGGAAACCGAGACTCAGAGAAGTTACGTCCCCTGCCCAAGATCACACAGCTAAGGCAAGTGGAACCAGAAAGGGAGCCAGCCTACCTGACTTGCAAGTTAATGCTGTCTTAGTCACAAAGGACCACATACTGTAAGATTCCATTTATATGAAGTCTCCAGAAAAGGTAAATCTATTGAGACAGAAAGTAGATGAGCGGTTTCCTTAGGCTGGGAGGCTGGGGAGTGATGGCTAAGGGGTACAGGTTTCTTTCTGGGATAGTAAAGTGTTCTAAAATTGTGGTGATGGGTACCCAGTTCTGTAAATGTACTAGAAGTCACTGAACTGTACGCTTTAAGTGAGTGAATTGCATGGTATGTGAATTATATGTCAATCAAGTTTACTATATATATGCATATTTTAGAGAGAGAGCGCGCATGCACGTGAGCACGCAAGCAGTGGGTGGGAGAGGAAGAGAGAGAGACTCTGAAGCAGGCTCCATAGAGCCTGACGCAGGGCTCAGTCTCACGACCCTGAGATCGGGATCTGAGCCAAAATCAAGAGTCGGACGCTTCACCGACTGAGCCACCCAGGCGCCCCGATTGTTTACAATTTTTAAAAAGCTAATGCCGTCACTGCTCTCATCTGTTGTGCTGGCTGGGTCACTGGGGGCTCTGCCTGGATGCAGGGAAACCCCAAGGATGCTCCTTCTGAATTGACCTCAAATGCCACCTGCCCAGTGTGCGCTCGTGGTCGGTGTGCGGCTCCCAAGCCCCAGGCGGAATTTTCCCAGCAAACCACAGGAAAAGGACCAGTTGACTATTCCCTTTCTCCCTCAAAAACACACTGAATCTTTGGCTGGGAGCTGTTCCCCGGCTCTGACATCAAGCCTAATGGACATCCAAGCAACTTGGTCAAGGGAAAGCTGATCTGTCAGAATGTTCTCGATGGAAGCGAGGAGTTGCCCCGGCTGCCAAGTCAGAGTTGAGGCCCCCATGCCTCTGCTCTGCCAATTATAGGCATGGTCATTCTCCTGTCCCCTTAGCAAAAGGCCGGGGAGAAGCCCACACCCCCCAAACCACAAGCTCCAAGGGGCCACTGCCCAGGGCCAGCCACCTCTGAACGCAACAGGAGGATGGTCAGAAACATGCAGTTGCCAGAAAGCCTGAGCCACCAGTCAGAATGGGCAAGCTGGCAGCCTGACAGCTCCTCCGATGTCCCCACTGGATTTTATAAGGGGTAACTGAGCCCAGAGAGGGGAACTAAGGGATAACCTTATCAGCAAGTCAGGGGCGGACAGCAACTTGAACCCAAGACTCGAACTTTGGGGGCTGCCTCGTGGGCTCAGGCCTTGGGCTGACCTGAGCTGGTCTGGTGCAGTTTGCTTTCCTTCTTTCTCTCTCCAAATCCCCAGTGCTATTTCTCTTCAACACACACAGCACCAGCAGTGGCAACTCCCCACCAGGCACCGTCTCAATCACCGTAGCCCAAGCAGGAAGGCTTAACCTCCCTTATCCCAGGAAAAGAAACTGACACGCAGAAAGCTCACAGATCACCCAGCTAGGAAGAGGCAGACTGTGCCGTCCTAACCTAGACCCGATCCTCTGGAGAATTTCCCAGTCTCAGTGACCTAGGAAGTCAGGGCCCACAGTCCTTGCTGAGGATCAAGCTGCCTCCCTGCCTTCTCCCCTCCTGTACCAACACCTTCCCCAGGCTGGCCCCTCCCCCTCGGCCCAGACCCTGGCCACAAGGAGCCACCAGCCTGATGGGGGACCATGACCCAGACACAGATAAACTCATTTCATATGAGGACACCCTCCCCTGCCAACACACCAGCCAGGCCCAGGCCCATCTATGGGGTGGCCAGTGGGAAGGGACAAGTGACTAACAGTCCAGCCTGAGCCCATCTGCCACCCCCAGAGACTAAGCCAGCATTAGGCAACACTGTGGCAAGGAGCTGGCCACCATGGGGGCCCCAAGGGACCTGGGATCTCCTAGTTCTAACCCTGAACTCTGCAGTCAGCCCGCTAGGGCGCAAGAGGCCCACAGACCCGCCCCAGGTCACACAGGGCTGGCACCCAGTTCTCCACGGACCTATGCCTAGCTCTACTCCCCCTGGCAAAAGGGGCAGGAGGCCCAGAGAGGAGGATGGTGGCTCCCGGAGAAAAGAGTGCGTCCTGGAGCCTGGAAGGGAGTAGGGAGTGATCGATCCCAGAGCTGTTGTTGGCCAGGCCAGAGTCCAAGCTGGCTGGCTGGCTGGGCTCTTAAACTCTCTCCTCCCAGGACTGCAGCCGTGGCCCATCTGGAGGACCCCCTTGGAGCCCCTGGAGGCCCCGTGACCTTGCCCGCACACACAAGCCCTCTGGCCCTCTTTGTCTCAAGGCCTTGGGGGAAGGCCGCCATTCCTTTCAGTAGCATCCAAAGGCCGACAGGCCCGCAGTTTATTTTCTTAGAAATAATGGTTTTTTCTGGTTAGCATTCCTCAGATGGAAAAACAAATACAGCCACTGTAATAAGAAGCGGCCAAGAGGAGGAGAGAGAGCCCAGAGGAAGGGGCAGAGAGGGGGCTGCCTCCTGGGGCAGGGGCTGGGGCTACGGGGGTGGGGGCAGGGGAGAGACCCTCTAACCCTAGGAGTAATGGGGATTTCAAGGAAAAGGAAAACACCACATGCAGGCCCTGGGCTGCCTTCCACACACTCTTGTCCACGTCCATGGCAGGACGGCCCTCCCTCCTCCTCCCACGTCTGCTCAAAAGCACCCCTGCCAGGCAGGTGCCGTTGCCCTGACTGGTTGGATCGGGAACCAGGCCTCTGGAGGGTTAAGTCACTTACTGGACTTACTGAGTCAGCCGAGCCCAAAAAAGGCCTCTGCATCCATGCTGCAGAGAGCTTCATGGACCGTCAGAGCTGGAAGGAATGCGGGCTTTCCTAACTTTGCCTGGATCAAGGCCTCTCTGGGGAGCCTCTCTCGTTTCTTCCCTCCCAAGGCAGAGATCCATACTCTCTCTTCTTTGCCCTCAGCCTGGTCTGCGTTTCCACTGCTGCACTTCCCACACTGTGTGACGTTCACGTCTCTCCTGGTTCGACTCTCCCACTGACCAGTGAGGGAAGGAAAACAGGTCTTGGCTTCAGCACCAAGCCTGGCACAGAGAGGTGCTCAGTGAACATTCTTCAATGCTAAACTGAATCTAGTCCCACGGATGCATTTTACAGATGGGTACACTAAGGCTCAGGGGGGCGAAATTGCCCCCAATGCTCAAACACCAATGGTAGGACATTTTCATTTCTCATTTTCATTTTTCTTTCTAAAAAGGAAAATTCCAAGAAGCCCAAACTCTGCAGCAGACCTGGGCCCAGTTGCAAGCAATGCCGTCTAATTGCTAGCTGACAGCAACTTGGAATTTTAAGTCACATCTGACTTCTTCCTGCCTGCTGGTCTGCTGGACTAGAGGGCTTTCATCTTCAGGGGGGCACACGTTAGCATGCATAATTGCACGTTTTAAGACTTGAAGAAGAATTTCCCCTCC